>NC_056744.1:459513494-459515994 GCF_019279795.1 Protopterus annectens | reverse complement strand
CAAAGCTAGTTACGAAAACAAAATCGCCACTGATTCTAAAGACAACCACAAAGCATTCTATAACTATGTCAAGAATCTCAATGGCAACACTCAGATCTGCTCTGAGTTACAGCACAATGGAACTAAATATACAGAAACAAATGATATTGCCAACATCCTGGCAGATAGCTTCAGTGCTAACATTAACCCCCTTTCACCCCCTAAAAGGCCCATCTCTATACCGGAAGAATGCAAAGTTCCTGTAATCATGGCTGCAGAGGTGAAAAACACACTGTCCAAAGCCAAGAACACATTATCCATGGGACCTGACAACATCCCAGGCTGCGTTCTACATGAACTACAGAACGAACTGGCACCACACCTAAGTACCATGTTCAATCATAGCCTCACCTCAGGCTTTTGGCCCATTGAATGGCACACACACTGACGGTTATCCTATTCCACAAAGAGGGACCCACCATGGACCCCCAGGAACTACTGCCCCATTAGCCTAGCGAGCCTGATCTGCAAGGCCATGGAATGTATCATCATGGAACTTATAAACAAAGACATTGGTAATCTCCAAACTCTGGACCCCACCAAGTTCGAGTTTGTAAAAGGCATATCATGTCTCCTAAACCTGATAGACTTCTTTGAAGCAGTCACCAAAGCCATAAATGAGGGTAAGGTGGTTCACACAGCCTATCTAGATCTTGCCAAGGCTTTTGACACCATCCCCCACTCTAGAATTATAGATAAACTCACTAAACTAGGTATAAATCCCTATGTCACAAGATGGATTGCCAACCAGCTCACTGACAGAATCCATACTGTGAAAGTAGCAAACTCCTAATCCGACTTCAAACCAGTGACAAGTGGAGTACCCAGGACTGAACCCTGTGGTACTCCACTTCAGACCAGTGACAAGTGGAGTACCACAGGGCTCAGTCCTGGGTACTCCACTTCAGACCAGTGACAAGTGGAGTACCCAGAACTGAACCCTGTGGTACTCCACTTCAGACCAGTGAGAGGTGGAGTACCACAGGGTTCAGTCCTGGGTCCTCTCCTGCTTGGTATCTACTTTTCTGAAGTACAGGCTAACAGAGAAGGGCTTTAGCTAATGACATTCACAGATGAGTGCAAACTAGGAGCCATAATCGAAACTCCTAATGATGTGGACATCCTACAAAAGGGCCTCACTGAGACAGATGCCTGGTGTCAAAGCCATGGCCTCAAGCTCAGTGCCAAAAAGTGCATTGCCATCCTCTTTGGTAAAAACTCTGCACCCATGAGCTACTACATAGGTGGTAGTCTACTTAACACTGAAAGTGTGATAAGAGACCTTGGGACACAGGTGGACAGTAGTCTCACCTTTGATAATCACATCACCACAGTAGTCAGGAAATCCTTCTACGTGGCACACCTCATCACAAAAGGTTTCTCATCCAGGAAAAAAGAGGTCATTGTTCCCCTCTACTCATTAGAACCATTATAGAGTACAACACCCCTTTTGGTATGTACCTCACAAGACATCTACAACAACTGCAAAGGCTGCAGAAATACATCGCAAAGAGGATTACCGGCCTCAAACAGATGCCCTACGCAAACCGTCTCAAAAAAACTCTAGCTTTACTCCGTCACATATCGTCTACTCAGAGGCGATCTCTGCCTAACATACAAAGCTATGTCAAACCCAGAGCTGTTGGACATGCACCACTTAAAGAAATCCCAATCCCGCCGAGCTACAAAATGGAGTTCTGATTAAATGTTGACAGCACTAACAAATGAATCTTTATCTTTTAAAGTTCGACTTAATTTGGGTTTTGTATTTTTTCCTTTTTGTAGGTACAGTGAACTGAAAGGAAACAAATACACACACACACACACACACACACACACACACACACACACACACACACACATATATATATATATATATATATATATATATATATATATATATGGGTCTATGACTATTCACTGAAAGCACATTTCACTGAAACCCATTTGACTGTGCACAGTTCACTGAAAGCTTAATTCACTGAAAACACAATTCACTGAAACACATTTTACTGAAAGTTATCTGTGGCCTTTTCCCCACTGTAGTGCTACCCTGGAGTTAGTATATATAGTAAGGGGGTGTGGGGGGGGGTGCCCCACATAGTTTGGATATATATTATGTTCAGAAAAAGAGTAATTTATTGTAATTGCAAGTATCCATGTATATAGTTCAAAATATTTAAAATAGGTGGGCTCTATGCCCCCCACACCCCTGATGTGGGGGCAGTGCCCCCTACTATATATACTAATTCCAGGTTCACACTACAGTGGGGAAAAGGCCATATATATCTTTCAGTGAAATGTGTTTCACTGAATTGTGTTTTCAGTGAATTGAGCTTTCAGTGAATTGTGCACAATCAAATGTTTTTCAGTGAAATGTGCTTTCATTGAATAGTCGTAGACCCATATATATATATATATATATATATATATATATATATATATATATATATATATATGG
>NC_056744.1:459425994-459510994 GCF_019279795.1 Protopterus annectens | reverse complement strand
TCTTAACCTTCATCTCATGGACAGCTGCACAGTTCATTCACAACTTTTCCCCAAAGCCTGATTCCTGATGGGCAACATTATTTTGCACATAAACTACAGAATCACTTTTTAAGACAACACTGTACAGTGACACATGTAAGTTTGTAATATAAACTCACAATATAAGCATCCTAAAAGTTTGTTTCTCAAAATATTCCTACTGACAAAGCAACTAGACCAGTTTTGGAAAATGCCATTCATGGAACCAGCCAGAATTCAATATGTTATCCTTTAATGTCAGGTTTCTTAAAATTTGTCCAAAATAAAACTAGACTGTTAACTTTAAAAATCTTCATTTCTTTTCATTAACATTTTCTCACTACTTTACTGAAATTCAATATTTTCATACAAATTTTTTAAAATGCCATCTATTACGCCTTTCTTCATGAATAACTGTACTGCAGTCCACATTTCTCTCCCAAAAGGTGATTTAGGAAAGGAAATATCATTTTCATAATAACTGCAAAATCATTTTTTTAAGATGGAATAACACAGTGACATACCAGGGTTTATGATGTGCGCCTCGTAATATGATTAATCTGTTTTTTCCCCCAACATGCTTATATCATTAGAGAATTTGGTAAACATTTTTTCATAGCTTTACTAAATTTTAACTAAACTTTAACATTTCTGCACCAAATGTGTAATATGTCATCTAAAGGACCTTACCTTGTGAACAATCACCCAGTCCTTGTAGCCCTTTCCAAATTCATGTTTACTGCATGTTTCCAGGGTCACCCCATCCCCAGTGTCAAACATTTATGCTCAGTGCTTTTTATTCAGGGTCCCCCAATTAGTGAACTCATGTTTACTGCTTGTTGTCAGGTTTTAATCCCTTTTTTCTCTCAGATTTAATCTTCAAAGCTTGCTGTCCAGGGGCTTTCTGAATCTATGTTTGGTACTTATCTTTTAAAGGGTGCCGCATAGACTTGGTGCTGGTACTTTGCAACTGTTGTATTTGCTCCTGGTGTCTGTTTAATGCCTTCATGGAATTTATGTTCTCTCTGTGTCTGTGTGTTTTTTTTCTTAGTACTCTGGGCAATTTCTACCTCCCAAGAATGTACAGTATGATAAGTTGTTCTGAATTTTCTTTGAATATAACCTTTTTTTCTTTGCCTCAGTGCCTCTGCTATGGCTAAAAATGGTCAAAATGATCGCTCAGCATACAACTTAGCTTGTTATCTAGGCTAGCTGCCCTTACAGGCCATTGCTCTTTTGGCGCTTGAATTAACCTGTCCCATTTGGATAGATATTGGTCTTACCCATCCCATGGATAATAATTATATAGTACCTCTAATGATAACAACTGGGATCATACCATAGATAATATGAGGGAGCTGCCTCTGTCCATTATTAGGGGCAGTCATGGGGTAAATGTTTTGTTTCCTATCCATAGAGCAAATCTGTGCTTGAATATGGACAGGGATGAGCTTTGTTTTACATGGATGGGTACTCTATTCTAGAGCAGTGGTAATCTCTGAGAAACATATTTGTGGAGGGATACTTTATTCCAGAGCAGCATTAATCTCTGAGAAACATATCTGTCCCACCAAACTGTTCTGTTAATGCCACAGGAAAGGTTTAGATCCCAAGCTCAAGTATTTCTGATGATATTTGACTTCCTGATGTGCAGTAAATCCATCAGTACTGGGTCAGAGGATGCTTTGCATATCACACACAGGTCACCTCTTAGCAGTCTGTAGGATACCAAGTTTAGTGATAGGACTTTGAGTCGGTCCATGTATAACATATTGTTAGGTGTCTTTGTGGGTGCTTATGTCGCTGCATGTGTCTGGGCAGATACATGCCAAAGGGGGCATTATATTCAATGACTGGCCTAATGAGGGCTGTGTAAAGGGGCACTATGACGTTCCTAGATCTAGACACAATCCTTTTGGTTATAAGCTGTGTAATATTCAAGGGCTTTCTTATGACACTGGATTTACGTTGGTCAAAAGAAAGGTCACTGTCCTGATCAATGACTACATAAATCTGCTCAAAAGCTGAGACAGTAAAGTAGAAGTGCATATATATGCCATTTACTATTCTACTGGCAAATATTTTTGGTCCGAGTCAAAAGGACGGCATGACAAAATTAGTATGTGTGTGCAGTGCTGGAAAGCATTCGTTCTAATAACTACATTTTGTTAACTGGAACAAGTCTTTCAAATTCAACATATTTTGCATTACACATGCATGCAATATATTTATCTGAGGGAAAGAAAACCTATGCTGCTTCATAAATAAATTTGAATCTCTTTTAAAACAAAAACAAATCCACAGTATTTGCTGTTCATGGGATTGTAAAAAGTAATACATATAATGCAGTGATGCACATAAAAAAGAAATGTAAAAGCAAGAAACACTTCTTATACAATTATATGGATGAGACCAAGTTACTAGAGTGCAGGATCATAGTGTCAACTTCAGAGAAGGATAAGGTGGGAAAGTATTAGAAAGTTAGCTATGTGTCAATTTTAAGGACATTTACAAGAGAAAAACAACTAGAAAATTATGAGACAGCTGATGCAAACGTGTATTCTGTTAGGAAAGATATTATTACTATTATTATTATTATTATTATTATTATTATTATTTATACAATTTCTTGGATTCATGTTTGAACTAATAGATATCATTCTCCTATCTGACAGTGGTGCGAAAGTATATAATTGGCAAATTCTGCATGAAGCTGAGAAATGAAGTTTGGCAACAAACCAAGTTGTCCTGGGACATCTTCAGGAGGGGTTAGTTGATATTACTGGGTGTTAGGTGGGTTGGGGAGGTGAAAGGAGGCATGGAAGATTGGGAGGAAATGAGATAAGGGTGGGGAGGGGCTTAAGATGTGAAGGCAAGTGTAGATGGGCAAGCAATCACATTTTAGCGTGAACTTGCTACTGCAAGTTATGTCCATGATGACCAGTAGGAACTTTGGAGCAGGTAGGCCTTGGATGTGGAGGAAAGTGGTACATAAGTAGGAAATTTAATAAGAAGTGCTCTTTCTGATGAGTAATATCAATGAACACTTAAAGTTGGTAAGTAGCCATGATCAGCATGATGTGGTTTGGGATAAGTGAGGTTGAAGAGATATTAGGTTGGTGTAACTTGTTAGGCAGTTGTTGGTGGATAGTTAACTGTGTTTGGATCTGGTTTGGTGTTGTGTGGTTATGTAGTATCTGCTGGGAGCAGTAGTGGTGCCTTATTGGTTTTTCCTTTAGCGAGCTGAGTGCTTAAGATTGCTGGAGTTGTGGCAAGTCAGGGAAGACTGCATTCCTGGTATGGTTGACAAGCTTTTGAGAGTCAGACTTTTCATCCATTACAAATGCATGGTAACGCAAGACGTTCATGCTGGCTGTGTCTGGTAGGACGCTTTAAATCCTCCTTACTTTCCCCCTTCCCTTATTTGGTAGTCTTTTCCATCCCTGCTGTAATGTTGTGTTGCTGAGGGGGATCCTGTTCAGCTGCTGGTGGGGGCTTTGGAGTGGTGGCTCGGTCCCCTGGTTGGTGGGGGTGGGAGCATTTTGTGTTATCGTGTTGTGAGGAAGAGAGTTAAAAAAAAAAAAAAGAAAAAGAAAGAAAACAGTTGTGCAGTCCTTTGCAGGGGTTGTGCCCTTCCTTTTCATTCACTAGTGGTGGTTTTGGGGGGTCTTCCCTCATCTTGGCTGGTTTTGGTGGTGGTTTGGGGGACAGAGGGAGCCGCACCGGCCATTTTGCAGGCTGTACATTCCTTGGGGAAGAGGTTGCTGACGTGCATGCGCAGAGTGGCGTCAGAGGTTCCTATTTTTAAAAAAAAAATGAAGAGAGAGAGAGGAGAGTGGCCTTGTTTTGGTTGTTTAGTCCCACTTTTGGTTGCGCCTGGTCTGGATTCTGGTCTGAGAGGTAGGTTTGCCGTGCCAGACTATGGTCAGCTGGGCTGATTGGCTCAGTGTGGAAGTTTTCGCAGGCCGTGGTGCTTCTGCTTGCACAGTCCACTTCCTTATCGACTTCATGGGATGCTTTCATTGTTGCTCACCCTTGTGGCCATGTGGCGTGTGGGGTTTGTAGTTGTATTTTGCCTTGAGGGATGTTGCTGTCTCTTGTTCCTGAATGGGCAGCTGTCTTGAGATTTGGTTCAGTGGATGGTTTGCTGAGTTCATCAGCAGTGGATCTGGATTTGGGGTGGGCTGCTTGCTCGGTGTGGTTCTGTGAGGTGGTCTTCGATAGAGTTGTTTTTCACACCACGGGGCACTCCCTTGTAATGGTGGCTGGCTGGGCTTGTGCAGTGCAGAATTCATGGGTATCAAGTGGTGGACTATATTCTAGAAGCACGGTCATAGTGCATAAAAGGTGTGTAATTTTCTGCATAGTCTATTATGTGGTTGAGATTAGCGCTGCCTATGCATTTGGGCCTTTAGCTGTGGCTGTAAATTTGATGCACATTTTGCATACATCATATGAGACTCGGAGTACAGGTAGAATGCCTGTACCAGTATTTCTAAAAAAAAAAAAAAAAAGTTTAATATAAGACCATGATAGGATGCTTTGGCCGCTAAATGCAACAGGACGACGTAGTTAAGGCAGGTGGAATTGTCATTAGTATGTAATGCACATGTGCTGTAATGAGTATCTACATGTAGAAACATAAAGGCATGATTTTACTGTAAAGTATTTAGAACTGAGTTCTTAGTTCTGAAAGATCAAACTCCCTATCTAGTTATATATGATTTGTATTAACATACATTGTGGTATTAAAAAAGCATTTTGTCAATATAATATGTTTTAAAATAAAGACAGACATGGTTGGCACCCTGTTCAGGATTAGTTTCACTATCTCGTCCCCTTCGAGTGTTGGGGTACAGTTTATCACCCACACGATCCAGAACTGGATTAAATAGGTTATTGGAGAAGGAACGAATAAATAAATAAAGCCAGACAACTAAAACATCTCATAATCTTCTCCTTTACATGTCTGAAATTTGAAAACAAAAATCCCAGTCTAGCTGACTGTTAAGTCAAAGACAATGTAAAGTGGGTAAGTCATGTTGGCAAACCAGCATGTAATACTGATAAGTGATAGTTTGCTAATTATTCCAGAATAACATCAGAAGAAAATAAATAAGGCTTGGTCTGGAGCACTAGGATTTCAGCCAGGGCATAACATAAATCATGCAAGGCTGGCATCCCATGTTCAAATATGACCTTAGCCTGCTATAGTCTGACCGAAAGAATGTAATTTTAGGAACTGCTTTGTCCGTTAGAGATCAGTACATGACTGTGTCAGACTCTAAACAAGCCCATAACAATGTTTATTGCAAATGCCTTCATGGTACGTGTGTGTGTGTGTGTATGTGTGTGTGTGTGTGTGTGTGTGTGTGTGTGTGTGTGTGTGTGTGTGTGTGTGTGTGTGTGTGTGTGTGTGTGTGTGTGTGTGTGTGTGTGTGTGTGTGGGTCGGGATGGGTTAGTGAGAGACTACAACAAACTTAATTTAGCTGCAGACCCTTAATTAACTTCTATGCTTCTGTATGACTGTTTGCTTATCCTTGATACTAGCAAGGTATTTTTAGTATCACAATTATTAAGAGCTAAACACTCTGCAGTGAGGGATAAATTTGATTCATATGCATGCAGAACATAGCAGAGGTAATGATGAGGCAGCAATGTGAATGAGAATAAACAGAAGAAATACAGCATTTTGTGAGGTGGAAAGCAGCTAATAAACTCTGATAAATCGAAATAAGTACTTTATTAATGAGTGTGTCATGATTTCCTACATGGTGGTACAAAGACAGCTTAATGAATCTTTTGACCATCATGTAGCGGCAGTGGTCAGGAAAGCCATTTACTTGGTTCATCTCATAAGTAAGGGCATCTCAATGGGAATGGATTCTGTTGTGGTCGAAGTTTGGGTTTCCCGCAGTGGGCATGATGAAGTTATGGGTAATTCATTTTATTTAGTGAACATTAAGGCACGTCACTGTTGTTGGGTTTCAAGTAGGTGGGGAGGAGTCACAGCAATCTTAGGATCATAGGAAGTTACTAGGCTACTGGTTCTGGGGTGAGGTTACCCATCCACTCATTAAGTTGGCATCTGGAGTGGACAACAACATGCTGCGTTTCAGAGATGGGGCAGGCTCTGGGAAAATAATGTGTCTCCTTAGCAGTTGATAATGTCATATATGACAGTTAAGCCTTTGGGACTCTGACAAGATTTAGACTTACTCATGCTTCGGTCAGTGGAAGGAATATGGTGGTGGGTTACCTGGATAACATTTAGGATTAAATACTTTGGTAGGGCAGTGCATTAACAGGTTTTTTTCTTTTACAGCTCAATGAGGGATGAGCGTATATTGACCATTGTGTCCATAGCTGGAATGAGGATAGTGCGGTCATGAAAAGGTGTGGAGAGACTCATCAGCTGGTGACCTGAAGGTAATGCATGCAGTTTGCCTGCAGTGGCAAGCAAAGACGGCACAGGCGGATTACTGTTAAGTAGGCAAAGGGTGGTTTGAGGTCTCCGAGCAGATGTTTAGAGGTGAATTCATTATTGGAGGACAGAGGGCATATTGAGAGGAAGCCTTAAAGGAGAAATCCAGGGGATATGGGATTTTGGTATTTGTCAATTTGGTAGGCATCATACTTTTAGTGGGGGAAGTTTGAGGGAATAGGGCTATTTTCGGGGTCTGACATGACTGTGGTATGGTTGGCAGGCTGGGTTAGCAGGACCAGCAGCTGTTTGCAGGAATTTGGGGTAGCTTTATAATTCAAGTAGATGGTGGGGGGTTAACTTGGTCAAGTGTGTTTCAGTCACCAGGGGGGTAGGAGACGGGTGGACAGGTGGTTGTGCATTGGGTTTAGGTTTGTGCACAGGGCAGGACAATCCAGTTGGTCAAGGAAGATTTAGCAGGGAATTTTGTATTTTCATGGCGGACAAGGTGATGTTAATTTACACATTTTAGATGGTTGATTAGCAAATTTGTCTCGAGTAGGGAGTGTTAATTTCACATACTAAGTTAGGGTTTTACAGAGTAGTGCAAGGATAATTTCACTTGTGGTTTGGGTGAATGCTGTAGGTGGGGTTTTAGGAAGCATGGTAGGTAGGTGGTTATGTTTGGGTAATTTTAGAAAATGGGAAGCCTGGTTGCAGGATATGGCAGCTGTAGACCAGGTCTTAATGACTACTAGTGTATAGCTAACATAAGGAAAGTGAGCCTTTGAGGGGAAAGGCCAGGGACAAACATGGGTTAAGGATGGTTAGTAGTTGGGAGTGTTCTAGTTAGGATGGTTGCTAAGATGTTTTGAGTGGGGTGGTCTGGGTTCTAGTTCAGATTGTCATTTGTTAATGAATGAATTGGGGGTGTTTATGGCTGGACACATAGAGTATTTCATTGCTGAGCATAGGTGAGTTTTCAGGAACTAGGTAAAGGGGTGCTGGTTTTGCTGTCTGTGGTTAGGGAATTAAAGTTTGGGAGTTAAACTCTTCTCTACAGTAACTGGATTACTGTCATCCAGAAATGGGTAGTTTGGTGGACTAAGGCGATATGCTACAGTTGACAGGGTTGTGGCTATAGGTTGTTATTCTGTTCAGGTTGAGCTGATTAGTGGCTGGAAGGAAGCAGTTAAAAGGGAAAGTATTCTCTTGGAGTGGATGCTCTGATGGTACAGTGGAGTCATGGGTAATCCTACTTTATTTAGTTTCATTGGAGCATGTTTCAGGGTGTATGCATGATTCTAAGATTTTTACAGTTGATGGGTACACCGAATGATGTTTCACTTAACCCTTCCTGTTATGGGAGGTAGTTAAGGAACAAGTTTGGCTAGAAGGGAGGGGGAACAGCTTGGTCATGCTGGTTGGAGGAGAAGAGGGACAAACTTGCCCTCTTCTGTTCCCCCTCTGGTGTATGGATACTCATTTTAAGGATCTGGGGAAAGGAAAATGAGCAGCTGGAGGAAGCTTGCTGACTAGATAAGTAAGCCGAGGTAAGGATGCTGCTTATTTGGTGGAAAGTAATTCAATGAATGGTGTTTGAAGTGAGATGGGACACTGCGTCATAAGTAAAGTAAGTGAGCAGAGGTATAGACTCTGCTTACTGGGGCAGGGTTAGTAGTAGGCTGCCCTGATTAACATTACAAGGATATTTCTGTCATGTTTAGACTCTACTATATTATGGTCAGTTGTAACTAATAAAGTTGGTGAACAAAGCTATGTATGGAAGTTTTAATAAAGGTCATCAAATGTCAATAAGTTTGATGTGTTTATTGAAGGGGACCGGGACAAATGAAGTTTGGCAACAAACTAAGTTGTCCTGGGACATCTTCATGAGGGGTTAGTTGATATTAGTGGGTGTTAGGTGGGTTGGGGAGGCGAAAGGGTTAAGTGGAGGCAGGGAAGTTTGTGTGAAAATAAAATAAGGATGGGGAGGGGCTTAAGATGTGTAGGCAAGTGTAGCTGGGTAAGCAATCATATTTTGGCATGAACTTGCTAATCTCCCACCCTTCCTTGTTGTTTGCAGGGTTGGGGGGATGGGAATTTATCAGTTGGGGTAGGCAGAGAAGAGGGACAGGCTTGCCCTCTTCTGTTCCCCCTCTGGTGTATGGATGTTCACTTTAAGGAGTTGGGGAAAGGAAGATGAGCAGCTGGAAGAAGGTTGCTGAATAGATAAGTAAACAGAGGTAAGGATGCTGCTTATTTGGTGGAAGGTGATTCAATGAATGGTCTATAAAGTGAGATGGGACACTGCTTCATAAGTAAAGTAAGTGAGCAGAGGTACAGACCCTGCTTACTGGACAGGGTGAGTAGGTACTCTGCCCTGATTAGCATTACAAGGATGGCCCTTCATAAGTAAAGTAAGCAAGCAGAGGTATGGATGCTGCTTACTGGGGCAGGATGAGTAGGTGCGCTGCCCTGATTAACATTACAAGGATGTTTATGCTGTGTTTAGAATCTACTATATTATGGTCAGTTATAACTAATAAAGCTGGTGAAAAAAGCTATGTATGGAAGTTTTAATAAAGGTCGTCAAATATCATTCGGTGTGATGTGTTTATTGAAGGGGACCGGGATAAATAACCAGGCTTATTTTATTTTATTAATTTTTATTTTATTTTATTTCATTTCACTTTATTCTATTGGTTAATCAGGGAAGAACTCTGAGGCACCTTGGCCATTTTAAACCCCTTTTACTGTAGGATGAGCTGTATTCAACCTGAAGGGGAATCTCACTCTCTTTCTGGACAGACTTGCAGAACATCTGGAAATCATGGCTAGCAGACTGTGTTGGAAAGATTGGGAATCATGACTAGCCAAATGTGCTGGGAATGATCGGGAATCATGACTAACAGAATATGCAGCATTTAGAAGGGATGTGGGGTGGTTGGGTAAATAATACCTGGTACTGGACACAAAATAAGACCATCCTATGGCAGAACAGATTGATTTGGGATTATGCAGGCAATTATGGCTACAATCAAATTATGGGGACGCAAGTTGGAGACCCATGGTATACTAAACTATCCTTTTAATAATTAAGCTTTAGAAAAGTAATAGAAAATTATCAAATAGCAGAAAACTAATGTTTAATACACAGGACACTTTGCAATACTTATGTTGATTTCTATAAAATGGACACAGAAGTACAATATTTGCACTTTACATGAAATGGGGGCACGTATGGAAGGAAAGGGGTAGTCAGACATATAAGGACATGAGGGAGTTAAAGGAGAAGTCTGCTACACTTAGACTGCAGCATGTCTGGGAAAGCGATAAACCCCTTTACTTAACAGGTACCCAGTGGCAACAAATGTGAAATGAGGACACACACAGTAGGGAAATAGCCATTTAATAGGGATTGGCATATCGTTGATCTGTAGTAATGGCACCTCATGCCAACTTTGTTTGTGTCTTTCGGCTTTTCCTGGTTAGGGGTCGCAACAGCGGAACTCCGGTCCACTAATGTTTGGTAGTGGACTTTTACATGCCGAGTTACCAGCCCTGATGCACAACCTTCAACGAAGGTACGCCCATTCACACATGTCTCCACACAGAAGATGCTCTAGCTGAGAATCGAATGGCACAACATCTTGCTGTGAGGCGACAACACTACCGCAGCACCACCACCGCAGTTTTGGCACCTCACGCCAACTAAATTATATAAAATGCAAAAAATATTAGCAAAAACATGTTGGAGGTGTAAAGAAGAAGGACCATCCTTGACTTACATTGGTGTTCAGGAAATGTGCTAGGCACAGAATAAATGGAGACAATGACTGAGGATCTGGAGAAATATACTTGGTAAAAGGATTCTATGGACATAGGAAAGAATTTTGGTGATTGGGAATAGGAAGACAGGCTTCCTCAACCTAAGGAACTGGCCCTAAGGGAAGCCTGGTCCACTGTAACATGATATGGCAGACTTAAGACATACTTGGGCTTATAAGTGAGTAGAATAATGTTATTTCAGAGTTTTTAAAATTAGAAGTATAAAACTAATCCTCCCTCCGTGGAGTATGTAAAGATAATGTGGTGAAGAATTCAGAATGGGTTGCATTGTCTGTTATACACAAGAAAATACAACTCATTTTTGAAGTTGTTTAGTGTACTTGTGCTAGATTGTGTTGGGTAATGCAACAAAGAAAATATGACGCATATATAGAACCTGATGTACATGAAAGGATATTGAGGGGACAGAGTGAAGGAATAGTTCTGTTCATACCTTGCTACTAGTTTTATACCTTGTATCATTAGTACATTGTATCATTAGTACTTTGTATCATTAGTACATTGCATCATTGGTACAGTGTATCATTAGTACCTTATATCATTAGTACATTGTATCATTAGTACATTGTATCATTAGTACCTTGTATCATTAGTACATTGTATCATTAGTACCTTATATCATTAGTACCTTGTATCATTAGTACATTGTATCATCAGTACATTGCATCATTGGTACATTGCATCATTAGTACCTTGTATCATTAGTACATTGTATCATTAGTACCTTGTATCATTAGTACATTGTATCATTAGTACATTGCATCATTAGCACCTTGTATCATTAGTACATTGTATCATTAGTACCTTATATCATTAGTACCTTGTATCATTAGTACATTGTATCATCAGTACATTGCATCATTGGTACATTGTATCATTAGTACCTTGTATCATTAGTACATTGCATCATTGGTACATTGTATCATTAGTACCTTGTATCATTAGTACATTGTATCATTAGTACCTTGTATCATTAGTACATTGTATCATTAGTATCTTATATCATTAGTACCTTGTATCATTAGTACATTGTATCATTAGTACCTTGTATCATTAGTACCTTGTATCATTAGTATTAGTACGCATTATGTTTTTTATACATTGATGCTCCCTTATGGCAGACCTATAACTGGCTCATCTGGCATCTGGTTCAGCTCCCACATCTAGTGTCCATCAGCTCTAAGTTGAGGAGTGAGGAACACATAAAAAAGAGATCATTCTCCTAGCTGGTGCTCCTCACTTTTGTCCTAAGGAGGACTGCTAGATCCTCTGCGCCCACTCCAATGTAAGTGAGGAGCAAGAAAAAAAATCTTGTTTTTAAAGACTGCAACAAAATGCTTCAGTACTCACTGCAGAAGAATTTGCAAGAATCATTTGTGCACTGGCATTGAAAAATGAATGTCAGTACTGCACTACTGACCAATCACATTTGCTGGCCACACCCACCCACACCTCTCAACCTTTTAGATCAAGACATTTGGACAAATCATAAATAATGGAGTAACAAAGGCCCAAAAATAGGGACAACTTTTAAATATTCTTCTTACAAACTTAAAAAGTTGATAGAAGAGCAGGTTTTGCATTAACACAAATTTCCTGAAGAGTGTGAAGTTTGAAACTCAAATGTTTGTCATCATTTTCTGACTTTAATCTTTAATTACTTGCCAATGACTTGCCAGAAAATTACAATTTTACAAAAAACAGACTAAAAATATAAGGCAAAAATCTGGACATTCTGCGAAAATCTGTACAGTTGAGAGGTATGAGTTGACCCTAACACCTTACACCTGGAGCAGTTGTCCCCTTCAACCCACCCATCTAGCTTATGATCTTCTAGATGAAACATAATCAATACCATGCTGTGCTTTGTACTATCTGAAGAAAAAGTTTCATAAAAAGATAAAATGCAAACAAAGAAGGCATTCATTGTCAATTATAACTTTACTTAGATACTCCTGTATTGAGGTGTGTCTTTTATCAGACTGTGTTGATTTGATGAAGTACTGCTTAGTACAGAAGCAAGCACCAATAGTTAAATAAGTTTGCTTTGGTTTTATATAGAGGCATTTATATCCAGGTTATTCAGAAAATTACTTTGGGAGTTTTTTGTATGTATTTTATTTTCCTTTTATAATTTTATAGTGTAAGTTATTATCCTTCGCCATTCATTATATATGAATTACAATGACAGCAGTAGGCAATGCGTTTAACAATACACTGGCCCCCATTGCCTCTATTTTGTCATTTATTTCTTTTTTTGAAGGCATACACGATGATGAGAAGCATGTTCAGTCATTATCTATTTGAAAACATTTTGTTAACAGTTGCTAATTTTTTCTTTACTGATGTCAACTAAGTGGACAAAGATGAGACTCAAAACAACAGATATTAATAATTTCAGCACTGAACTTGAGCTAAATGTAAAAGTATAAAAGTATAAAAGACTACAGTGGAATCAGATATCTACTGAATCCTACTTGCCAGTCAAGGGTCTGTCTAGGGGACTGTGAGTGACTAAACAGTCATCTCCAAATACATAGCAGGCTGGAATTTACAGCTGGTTTCATCTAAGATTAGAGAGATAAGAATGCTATAACTATGTAGGATCATAGGAGGTTACTAGGCTATCAATCCAGAGGTCATTTCAAGCCTAGCCATTTCATCTGAATGTAGTACCATAAATACTTTAGTATTAGTCAATACCCAGGACTGTATTTAGTAATGACTGCCTGTGTCCAGGAGGGTTGTGGGCACTATCCCTGATAAGAATTTACAGTGCCCCATCCACTCATCCATTTTCTTTTGAACAATCTCATAGAGGTGCTCTGGTTCACATGAATTGGAGGTCTATTCCAAAGATGTGGCAGTTGCTAGGAGACAAATCTGTCCCTCCAGCAAACCCTATTCAAGTTGCAGGCAATATTTAGGCCCCTGGATTGGATAGCTCTAGTTCCATTTGATTTACGGATTTGCAGCAAACTCATTAGGTTTGGGTTGCAGATTACTCTGTAAGCCAGACATAAGTCTCCCCTAAGAAGTCAATATAGTACTGAGTACTTTAAAATAAGTAAAACGGATTCATTTATGAAGCTATTTTACAAAGCATAACTCATACTCAAAGCAATTCTGGCTGGGATACAGCACAGAATTTTACATAAATCAAGTGTGTAGTAAGTTCCATTAGTATTCAACAGTACGATATAAAATTAAATATTAGCCAGACTGTAATACACGAAACATATCAGTATCAGCGAGACCTGTATCGTTTTGCACAAAATGTAGCTCCACAGTCATTTGTATTTAGTTTGTCAGTTACTGCATGGATGTAGTTCCATTATTTAAAGCAGCTGTTATTACTACCTCTCCATTCAGTCAACATGGATCGCTTGTTACCAATGAGATGTAAAAAGACATCAGCTTACAGTGTCAGACATCATATTCATTTATCCAGACTGAGATTCAAATCTACCTGTTTCTCCATATTTTTTACACACTGAAGCAATTATATTAAAGTTGCAGCCTCTAGAACTTACACTAAGAAATCTTGTGGTCACTAATTTACAAGCTAAATGGCTGAAGAACATTGTCAGAGAACTGAAATAAACAAAGCTACTTCACACAGAAAACATTTTGGGTATTTATGTTGTCAACTAGTAGCTTAACTTCTCTATTGAAAAAGATACTTATTCATAGTATATCCTGCTTCAAGGTGTGTAGAATTAAATACCCTATAGCTTTACAGACACATCTTGTACTCTTTTCTCAAAATCTAAATTTCTTGGCCCAGATTCCAAAAGACTTGCTCTCAGTGTAAATCTGCCCTGATTCCAAAATACCTGCTCTAAGTATAAATGACTTACTTTGGTGTAAGCCCTATCTGTAAATGGGTTTACACCAGGAGCCAAATTCCAACAGACCTGTTCTCAGACAGCTGTTAGAATAAGTGGTCATTTACACTGAAAGCAAGTGTTTTGGAACTGGGCCCCTTGTTTCAGCTGTAACAGTGCTATAAATGCACGCCACTTGTACTTAACTTCTTTGTATCAGCCATTTATGTTATAATTCAACTCTGTAAACCAGTAATTAATTTCCATAGATTAACAGGCCATCCTTAGGTAACTTCCTTGCATTAATTCCCCTCCTTGCCCCCAATTTCCTCCCACCCCTAGTACCTCTAAATTTATAGTACTATAGCCAGTCCCCCACTTTCTAGATCCCATCTGCTTTCATCTGGGAAAATTCCTCCCACCCCCATTCTTCTACCTACATTTTAATAGCACCTATTAGCTTTCATCTGGCATTCTCCCATCCCCCTTCCAGTACCTTTACCTCACCACTCTATCTTCTGGTGTTGCATCATCAGGTAAAACAGTTCCTTAACTCACTAGCTGAATCACAGATAATGATATACTCCTCTTTACTACCCCTCTTGTTCGCACCATACCTCCTTACCTTGTTTGAAAACTAGTTTCTCATGGGATTTCAGGTTCCGAAAGGCCATACTATCACCCCAGCTGTAAATCTTCCCACCTTCAACCATACTTACAGTACCAGGTCCTATCCAACATCTTGTTCAGTCTATCAACATCTCAACCCTAGGCACATTAGCTCTAGATCCAAACACTACCACAAACTAATAAATAAATTCCTGAAGTTCATCACCAAGTACAGACTTAACCTAATACTTGGTGGTGATATTCACCCCCAACCCTGGCCCACCCACTTCAGATACACATACCCCCTCTACTTGCAATCTAAGCTACAAACCTACAATTAATCAGCCTTTCTATGCTTTTAAAGTGAGGTTTCTGTGTTCTGCTCAGGTGGCATAATCTTGATAGAGGCCTGTTGTGTAGGCTGGAAGTTTTGTTTGTGTTTCTGGCAGCCATTTTCTGCTGATTGTCTTCATTATTATTGAGAGTAACAAGGTCTCCTGACCTTCTGTAGTACGAGTGATTTGGTAATAGCAGGGGCTGAGTAGTAATCTGATCTTCCAAGTCTTCCATTCATACTGCTATATAAACCCTGTGTCTTATAAAGGTTCTGCTTGTATTGTCAGGCTCTGGATTGCATTGCATAAGTGGAAATTCCTTAAGATTCCAAGAGCAGGCTAAGTTATTTCTTACACTTATTTCACTGAATTGCACTTCTGAAATGCTTATAATTGTGCTATACAGTTGTTCTACTATATTTTTGCACTGTTGTAAAGCTTTTTTTATTGTTTCACTGCATTTATGTACTGTTTTAAACTGTTTTAACATTACTTACTTGTTTTAACATTACGCCTTAAAAAACTCCAGCTATACTCTGTCGCATATTGTCTACTCAGAGGCAATCTCTGCTTAACATACAAGGCCATGTCAAAACCAGAGCTGTTGGACATGCTACACTTAAAGAAATCCAAATCCCTCAGAGCCACATGCTCCAGGGATCTAAACCTTGTCATCACAATAAACAAAACATGTTCGAGGGATAGGTTCCTGACCCAGAGACTCCCCAGACTCTGGAATAGATTGCCCATACATGTCAAGCAGAGTGCCTCTTTGGTCCTCTTCAAAAGGAACATTGACGATTGGATGGGAGAAAGGAAATTCACCCCGGAGATCACATCAGTCGCCCTGCTAGACATGGGTCCAGGGAAATAAATAGTGTGGGAAAAAATAGTCAGGAAATTGTTCTGGCTAGGCTTGTATAGGCCCTAGGGCTGATGCCTAGTACCAACCTATGAACCTATGAACTTAACTGTAAACTGCTGAGAGTTGTATTTTCTGTTTGTGAGTGCTCTATCTGAACTTTTCTGTGCATTTTTGTCTGTTAAAAGCATTCTCGAGTCTGTTCCTTGATCTGTTTAAAACTTTCATTTAGTGGCTACAGCTGGGAACTGTAATCCTACCCACCCTTCCTAGTGTTGTGTGTTCTTATACTTGGTGGCTTTGCAGTTGCCCACCCATACTGTATATTTGATCTGTGACATTCCTCCCAGTCTAGTGTCATTAGTTCACTCAATCTAATAGACAACATTTGTGAAGGCCAACCCACTCAGATTCTTAACGTTGAATTAACTTCTGTTCCAGCTTTCTCCATTTCCACTTTACTGAAAAAAAATTCTAAGCTTGCTCCCCCCTTTCCTGTGGCAGGTCAGATATGGATTTGCTGTGTCCAGGACTGTTTGTGAGCTTCTAACCCCCCCCCACTTAACTAGGGTTAAACTATTCCTATCGCCAAAAAGTCTGTTTTTCAAAATTTCCCTTGCAACTAGCCAGCTTTTTAGTTTTAGCACTCATCTGTTTCTTTGATCTCAGCACTTGTTCAGAACTCATTGTAAGCACTAAACAAGTTACAAATTACTACAGCACTCAACTTTCCTCACTTGTCTAGAGGAAAACAGTTTTTAGTACTTAATAAATAAGCACCTATTCAGGCATGTCTAAAGGTCAGCTCCTGGTGTTTTCTCCTGTCTACCTGATGAATCTGGCCATCTTGGGACAATGCAGCAATTGCCTCATGTACACAGACAACCCTCTCCTCCTACCACCCAACACTACGACCTGTGAGAGATGCACTTATATAGCCAAACTGGAAGCAAAGCTCTCTTTACCAAAGACTGGCCTAGACAGTCAAGAGGAGAAGGTAAACACTTGCACCGCACCACACTCATCATATAGTCCCTCAAAACCTACACCACCACAACACACACACAGAACCACAAAACACAAACCTACATTTGCGGAGGCTCTCAGTACTAATCTGCCCAAACAACAGAGACCTCCAAAGCAGAAATGCAAGCAACCTCCACCCCCTAACACAACCCAAAAGAACACATAGCCCACACACTCAGTGTGCCACTCAACTACAGCCCATAAGGCATAACGTACCCAACACTCTAGTCATAGGTGACACTATAGTAAGGCACACTGATGTTCCACTCACCAGGTTAAACAAGGAAAAAGTTACTGTCAGCTGACTGTCAGGTGCCAGGATCCACCACATAACGCACACACTCAGGTCACTCCACAACAAGTACAAATATGACTCTGTCATTGTCCATGTTGGTGTGAATGACCTGAGACGTACCTCCCTGGACTACATGAAAAGAGACATGGAGGAGCTCTCTGATCTTGTAGCCCAGGCCAGTATGACCCTAGCCCTGAGTAGCATCCTGCCATCACCTAGAATGACACCACAGTACAAGGACAAAATGATTGACTTTAACAACTGGCTAAGCTTCTGGTGTCATTCTAAGGGAATCCAGTATCTGTCTGTCTGGGATGACATGATTGACAGACTGCGCTGCTTTGCCAGAGATGGCCTGCACCTGTCGCCCTTGGGATTCCGGATACTGGCAAAGGCTCTTGCCACCCCTCTAGTGCCTTTTTTAGGCAAGATTCAAATAACAAATTCACCACCGTAACAGGTACAAGCAAGCAAAATCTGAGGATAATGCTACTCAATGCTAGAAGTCTAAACCTCAAAATGCACTCACTCGAGGCACTCCTTAAAATGGAGAACATTGATATTTGTGCAGTGACAGAGACCTGGTTCAAAGCTCCAGAGAGCACCCCTGCATTACCAGGCTATAATTCATACCACACCTTTCGGCCACCAAACCCGGACCAAAACACTAAAGGTGGAGGCGTGTCCATATTCATTAAGGATATTCACACCTCCAAGCTAGTTGCTCAGCATAATGCATCTGAGATTATCCAAGTTCAACTAACTCTGGGCAAAACCACAATCCAGATTGTAGCTTGCTACACACCCCCACCATGCCCCAGGATTCCCACTCCTCTTTGCTTGATACACTGGAAAATATTAAGGTACAACCCAACACTCTAATAATGGGTGATTTCAACTACCCTACCATTAACTGGGAAAACTACTCATGTACCAACTCTTTTGCTCAACGTTTTCTGGAAATCATCATTTCCAACACTTTGGATCAACTTATCCACACCCCCACCAGAGGCAGCAATATCCTAGACCTGGTCATCACCAACATGGGTGACCGGTGTTCCACACCAGATGTCAGCTCCTCGTTGGTCAGATCTGATCACAAGCTAATCACCCTAGACATCCACATCCCGCTCCCACCCCCCATTAGGAAAACAACCATAAAAAATTTCTCCAAAGCCAACTTCACGCTTCTTAAGACAGAAGTGGCAAACTTCATGACACCCATGCAGATGGACAATAGAGGTACGACTGCTGAATCCTACACAAATGCACTTTAAAAGCACTTACACGAGTGCATGGATCGTGCTATCCCTAACAGAACCAAGATGCTATCCTCCAAAAAAGGAAGCCAATCTGGTGGTCTTCTGCCATAAACAAACTCTACAACAGAAGAAAGAAACTGTTGCAAAAAAGAGTAAAATCCCATGATTGGAGGAACTCCCTGGTCAGCCTCAGTAAGAAGCTGAGATCCCTTATAAAGTCCTCCAAAGCTAGTTATGAAAACAAATTGCCACTGATTCTAAAGACAACTACAAAGCATTCTATAGCTATGTCAAAAATCTCAATGGCAACACTCAGATCTACTCTGAGTTACAGCACAATGACACTAAATATACAGAACCAACTAATATTGCCAACATCCTGGCAGATAGCTTCAGTGCTAACTTTGCCCCCCCCCCCCTCACCCTCTAAAGGGCCCATCTTTATACCAGAAGAATGCAAAGTTCCTGTAATCACAGCTACACAGGTAAAAACTTCACTCTCCAAAGCCAAGAACACAGCATCCATGGGACCTGACAACATCCAAGGCTGCCTTCTACATGAACTACAGAATGAACTGGCACCCCACCCAAGTACCATGTTCAATCATAGCCTCACCTCAGGCTTTGTGCCCATAGAATGGTGCACCGTGACAGTTATCCAACTCTACAAAAGGGGGGGGGGCCACAACAGACCCCGGGAACTACCGCCCCATTAGTCTGACGAGCCTCGTCTGCAAGGCCATGGAACATATCATCATGGAACTCATAAACAAAGACATTGGAGATCTCCAAACCCTGGACCCCACAGTTTGGGTTTGTAAAAGGCAGATCATGTCTCCTAAACCTGATAGACTTCTTTGAAGTAGTCACCAAAGCCATAGATGAGGGTAAGGTGGTTCACACAGCCTATCTAGATCTCGCCAAGGCGTTCGACACCATCCCCCACTCTGGAATTATAGATAAACTCACTAAACTAGGTATAAATCCCTATGTCACAAGATGGGTTGCCAAGTGGCTTACTGAAAGAACCCACACTGTGAAAGTAGCAGACTCCAAATCAGACTTCAGACCAGTGACAAGTGGAGTACCACAGGGTTCAATCCTGGGTCCTCTCCTGTTTGGTATCTACTTCTCTGAAGTACAGGCTAACACAGAAGGTCTTTGGCTAACTAAATTCACAGATGACTGCAAACTAGGAGCCATAATTGAAACTCCTAACGATGTGGACATCCTACAAAAGGGCCTCACTGAGACAGATACCTGGTGTCAAAGACATGGTCTCAAGCTCAATGCCAAAAAGTGCATTGTCATCCCCTTTGGTAAAAATTCTGTACCCATGAACTACCACATAGGCAGTAGTCTACTTAACACTGAAAGTGTGATAAGAGACCTTTGGTCACAGGTGGACAGTAGTCTCGCCTTTGATAATCACATCGCCAAAGTGGTCAGGAAATCCTTCTACATGGCACACCTCATCACAAAAGGTTTCTCATCCAGAAAAAAAGAGGTCATTGTTCCCCTCTACTCATCACTCATTAGACCCATTATAGAGTACAACACCCCTTTTGGTATGTACCTCACAAGACATCTACAACACCTGGAAAGGCTGCAAAAATACCTCACAAAGGGGATTATTGGCCTCAAACAGATGCCTTATGCAGACCGTCTCAAAAAACTCCAGCTTTACTCCGTCGCATATCGCCTACTCAGAGGCGATCTCTGCCTAACATACAAAGCTATGTCAAACCCAGAGCTGTTGGACATGCTCCACTTAAAGAAATCCCAATCCCTCTGAGCTACATGCTCTAGGGACCTAAACCTTGTCACCACAATAAACAGAACATGCTGGAGGGATAGATTCCTGTCCCAGAGACTTCCCATACTCTGGAACAGACTACCTATCTATGTCAAACAGAGCTCCTCATTAGCACTCTTCAAGAAAAATCTTGATGATTGGATGGGTAATAGGAAATTCACCCCGGGGATCACTTCTGTGGTTCTGCTTGACAGGGGCAAGGGAAAATAATTTTCTTGGGTGGCGAAAGCCATGGTACATTTTTGGCTAGGCTTGTATTGGTCTCTAGGGCCAATAGCCTAGTGCCTACCTATGAACCTATGAACTAACTCTCTCCTAGCCTGTCATCTAAATACTAGAAGCATTAATAACAAGGTACATGAATTGCATGCACTTCTGGATGTCCACTCCCCTGAGATTCTCTGTTTATCTGAAACCTGGTTAAAACCTAACACTCTAGACAATGAAATGTTACCACCTGGGTACAACATACACAGGCTGGATCGTGCTTCGAGGAAGGGGGGGTGGGGTAGCTGTACTCTATAAATCTGAGTTGAATGTCACCATAGATGTAATACAACCACCTCAGATTAATAACTCAGAGATTCTTGCCACCAAATTGCAACTTAATAAAAATAAATGCATTAATATCATCTGTATGTACATTCCCCCCAGGTAACAATATATCTACATTTGAAGATATCCTGCAATGGCTATCAAGTCACTACCCCCAAGAAACCCTACTACTTGGAGAGTTTAACATAGACCGGGGCACCTGTTCCTCAGAATCCCCAGCCACCCATATTAACCTGCATGCATTTACACAAATCATATCCACCCCTACCAGGATAGGTAAACCCAACCAAAAAGAAAGCATACTTGACTGGGTACTCATAAATAGTCACCCCCAACTGTACACCTCTGGTACCCTCCCTGATGGCCTAAGCGATCACCTTCTCATATATATATAATTAAGCACAAAGCCATTAATTCTCAACAATCCTTACTCAGTAAGGTTAGAAACAACAAAAACTTTGACCCTGCCAAATTCCAACAAGAACTAAACTTATGTAATTGGTCTATTCTAAAACACCTCCCCTTAGAGGAAGCAGTAGCATACTTTAACAACAAATTCCTTGAGATCCTTAATTTGCATGCACCTGTTCGTTCAAAGAGAACAAAGGCAAAAACTGTGCCATGGCTTTCTAAAGAGTCTAAACTCAAAACTACCCTTAGAAACAAAGCATGGGCTTTATGGCATTCTTCTAAAGACCCCCATGATCACATTAAATACAGGCAATCCAGGAACGAAACTAAAAAATCCATTTTACAAGACAAAAAACAATACTACTGTAATTTACAGACAGTAAATCAAAATAACCCTCAGAAGTTTTGGGCAGGTTTAAATAATCTACTACATCCTGGACAAACTTCAACCCCAATCCCTGCTGCTGTTATTGATAAAACCCCTGAAGATGTTTCTGACAGTTTTAACCGATTCTTTACTGAGACAATTCAAGCCCTAGCTAGCCAACTACTTCCTAGCTCCCCTGGTCCTGAAAGTAGCACCCCTAGAAACCTACTCGCATTCAGCTTCCTTGATTAAAAAATTAAAACCCACTACACTTTCTGCTGATCAACTCCCTGCCGAGTACCCATAAAAATCAGCTGATGCTATTGCTTACCCCATCTCAATACTAATCAATCAAACCATAGTAGAAGCTAAAATTCCCACCATCTGGAAAATATCCTATGTAATCCCACTTCACAAAGGAGGCAGCTCTACTGAATTCTCCAATTATAGGCCAATAGCTATACTCTCTCCACTTGCAAAGATTATGGAAAAATGTATTCATAGACAACACATGCACCACCTAATCCAGAATCACCTTATGACAGACACTCAGCATGGCTTCCGTCCTCATCACAGCACTACTTCAGCCCTCCTAGCCTTTACCAACACCATAAACCATAATTGCAACAATAATTATATATCCTCAGCCCTCTTCTTGGATCTTTCCAAGGCATTTGATATGGTTGATCACCAACTTTAAATCCACACCCTGCAAACATTCTGTCTAGATACTAGAGCCCTTCAATGGTTTCAATCCTACCTGAATGGTCGACAGCAGGCTGTCCTCTGGCAGAACAAACTCTCTAACCTTCTACCTAACACCCTTGGAGTACCACCAGGCTCTATACTAGGGCCCTTGCTGTTCTCCATCTTCATTAACAACCTTTATACTGTCATCCCAAAAGTCAGCTGTATCCAACATGCTGATGACTCTACTCTGATTTGCTCAGCCACATCTCCAATAGAGTTATGGTTAGCTACCCACACCACCTTTAATACAATAGAAAACTGGCTTTCTGAACATCGGCTGATTCTAAATCCCAGAAAACTAAAATGCTGTTATTTTCACCAACACATAGGTCTACAGTTTTCACCTTTACCATAAATTCAAATGATGGCACAATAATCTCCCCTGACCCCTCTACGAAACTATTAGGTGTCATCATAGATAATAATCTAAAATTCGACCTACATGTTAACCAAACTATTAAAACCATCAATAAAAAACTAGGGTCACTTTACAGAATAAAAGCCTTCCTAACCTCTCCAGCTAAAATTGCCATAGCTCGGTCTCACCTTCTTTCAACCCTTCTGTATGCATCCCCTCTACTCTCGAATTTAAACAAGACTGTCCTTAACAAACTCTCAATTTGCTACAACCACATTGCCAGGTTTGCCACTGGGCTGCCTTTTAGGACACATCATTGCATCAATCTAAATCAGCTTAGGTGGCTTGAACTACCTAGCCTAATCCAGTATAACCAACTGATTATGGCCTATAAAATCCTCTATAATCCGGACAATACTCCTGCACTTAAAATATTATCACCCCTATAACAATCCTAGACAGATTCGATCCTCTAACAAACTACTTATTCAGACTAGCAAAATTAATAACACAGACAGTGACTCTCTCTTTGCAAACTCTGTAAGTAGATCCTGGAACTCTCTTCCAGCTGATAATACCTTACTTTCCACCTTAGGTCAATTTAAAACTAGACTCAAACAACATTTGTCACTTAACTGGCTATGTCAATGTATCAAGCCTGGCTAATTCTCTCTAGAATGTGTCAAAATCTGTTAGCCAGTTTACTGTGTAATTTAATTTAATCCTGACTTATGCTCGGGATTAACTCTAACCTGTGGAGCTTGTTTAACTTGCTTACTTATGTAATCTCTGTAAACAGTCTTTTTGCAATATGTAATGCTGGTATTATGTAATGCTGTATCTGCTTACCCTTGGAGCTTTTTTCCCCGGGCCTCCACTGAAAATGGACATGCATCCATTCGGACTATCCCGGTCAACAAATGTAAAATAAAAATAAAAATAAAATAAAAATTCCACTGTGTGTGACCATATTTACTCCACTCTTTGATGAAAAGGTTTTAAACAATGAAAAATATATCTTTGTATCACTTACATGATAACACTCTATTTTAGAGAGATAATATTGCATGTGAATACTGCCTTCCCTATCATGGACTGGTATCAGAGTATAGACAAAGAGAAAGGGATATACGAATTCTAAATGAAAGACCTGCACCGGTTGAGTTTTATTTGAATTTAGAACAGAAGTTGCTGTTTAAAATGGGACAATTAGTAGGGCATATAAAATATTGCAAGATAACTATAGGAATCAATCAGAGGAGGTCAGAAAAAATTAGGAGGAGAAATTAGATATGCAATTCAAAAAGACACAGTGAGAGGAATATATGTAACTCCGAAACATGCAAAAAAAAATTGAGAAGATTTAAGATTTTTGCCTGTAAATGTTTGCATAGATATTCCAAAGAAGTTTACCTAAGGTAAATGACAAATGTTGGAGGTATAATGGAAAAGAAAGAAATTACTGGGAATATAAGTTTTGTGAGTGCAATGAGCTGGCAGACTTTAACAATTCCCTACAATGTATCCTATCAGGAATACTGGGCCAGCAAATGAGTGTAACTAAGGAAATGATTTTTTGAACTGGTATAAGGGATCTGAATTGACTAGACATGTAAGGCCTTGTTAATTTTAATTCTGGTGGCTGCCAAAAAGCAATTACTATAAAATGGAAAGCAAAATCTAAACCAACTATACATGAAGTATTGAATATGGTAATAAAGATAAAAGAGCAGCAAGTAGGATCTTTAGAAATGGGTGAGAGTAATTACACAGAAAAAATGGAAATTGTGGGAACAATACATACAGAAAAATGTTTTGGGGGAGGAATGGGGTTTAAGAGAAGGCAGGAATTGAATAACTTACATAATGTTGCTTAGATTATAGGATATATAACAAAATATGTAATGTACAATGTTTGTAAATGTGAACTTGGTAATATGGTTTGGTTACTTTTATATAAATGTAAGTTTGCCTATGTCAGAAGTGATAACTCAATAAATGTGTTAAAAATGAGAGATTTACTTGAAACGTTACTAAAACTACTATTACTTATTACCAAGACAGACTAGTACTTTTTTTTAAATACTGTTTACTGACTTGACCTAAAAATTCAGTTAAGTTAATCACACAGTAGAATGGATGCTGGATGAGATATTCAGCCAAAACACTATGTGCTAATTATTTACACACACACATATATGTATATATATATATATATATATATATATATATATATATATATATATATATATATATATATATATATATATATATATATATATATATATATATATATATATATATATATATATATATATATATATATATTTTTTTTTTTTTTTCTCTGAGACTTGTACTTTACTTGATAAAAACCCATAATATATACAATCTCTGTGCTAAACATTTGCTTTTGGTAAGTGTTGCAGTTTAGTGCCTAGAAGAGTTGTGCCCTTGGGAATTGTAATGATATCATGAATATTCTTATGGACTAATTAGTAAGTATTTTAAGTAATTAATAAATGCTTCAAGCAGTCTGCATGCCTACTATATTGGCACATGTAAATATAGCACAATGCACAGTACAGTACACTGCTATTCTTCTATTTGCTAAGAAACAGAACATAGATCTGAGATTTCTTACATTTCTACAAGATATACACATTTCATTAAAAAGCAGCACAGTCATGCTTTTATAGAACATGACATTGTTATCAACATGATAGACTGCACTTTGTTAAGAATCAGTAGTAGTGTGACTTCTGATACTAAACTAAAACAAATGATTCTGGTTTGTGCAAACATGCTAGGGAATGTCTAGCAGTAACAGACAATTGTCCAAGAGCATTACCTGTACTCATCAATGACAACTGTTTACCAAAGTTTCACTTTGAACTGTAGACATGAACTCTATTACATTATACAGGACATACCATGGGATTCAATAAACTCTGTGCAGGAATAGTGCTATTCCTGCATGGAGTGAACCGTGTCCATTTCTGCACAGCCCTAACATCAGTGTGCCTTGCATATTCATGAAGCTCGTTACTGATAAGGGCTGTATGGACACGAACAGTGAACAAATGCAGGGGGCATGTTCCAGTAGTGCTCGCATAGTTAACATGCCTCCTGCACTCAGAAAGTCCTGTACAGCCCTTTGTAAAAGTATTTTGGCATAATATTAGAGAACGTCTCTAATATTATGCCAGTATTTCAGACTCTGCAGACACTAAAATGAAATAAATACGTATTTCAGTGTCTGCGGACACTGAAATACATAGGAGAGCAAGAAAGTAATACAGGGAGTGTGTGACAGGTTCTGTCACACACACCCTGCATTGTAAAAATGTTGTATGGCCATAGCCTCATACCTCACAACCTGTTAAAGCAAGAAATCTGAACAAAGGCACAAATAATGGGGGGGACAAAGCCCTAAAAATAGGGGCACTTTTTAAATATTGCTCTTACAAGCTTAGAAAGTTGATAGAAAACAAGTTATGCATTAGCATGAATTTTCTGAAGGATAGAAGTCTGAAACTCAAATGCATGCCATTACTTCCTGACCGCAGTCCTCAATGACTTGCCAGAACACCACAATTTGATCAGAAACAGGCCAAAAATATGAGACAACAATCTAGACATTCTACAAAAATGTGTACAGTTGAGAGGTATCCATAGCCCTCAACTGTACAGGTTTCCACATAATGCCCAGATGCCTGCCTCACATACCTCTTAACCTCCAAGAGCAAGAACACTGTACAAAGCAATAAATAATGGGGGGCCAAAGGCACATAAATAGGGACATGTTTTAAAAAGGGCACTGACAAACCTGAAAGCTGACAGAATAAAAGGTTTGCAGTACCACAGACTTCCTGTAGGGTATGAAGACTGAAACACAAATGTCTGCCATGTGAAAGTGCCGTATGGCCATAGTCGTTAACTGTACAGGTGTCTGCAGAATGTCCAGATGCCTGCCTCACATACTTCTCACCCTCCTAAAGCAAAAAAAGCAGTACAAAGCCATAAATAATGGGGGGACAAAGCCACAAAAATAGGGACACATATTAAATATTGCACTGACGAACCTGAAAGCTGACTGAATAAAAGGTTTGCAGTAGCACAGACTTCCTGGAGGGTATGAAGACTGAAACAGAAATGTCTGCCATGTGAAAGTGCTGTATGGGCAAAGCTCTCAACTGTACAGGTGTCTGCAGAATGCCCAGATGCCTGCCTCACATACCTGTCAACCTCCTAGTGTAACACAGCTGTACAAGGCCATAAATATTTAAACATTTTTTCCATACTAAGGCATGTTTAAGCGTAGCTGAATTGGTGTGTGCATTATGGCCCTCTGCCCAGCATTGTTTAAACACCCCAGAGGAGATAAATAAAAATATACAACTAAAACACTCAAGCTGAGACAGTGTAGTGGTTAGAGTCCCAGCTTTACATGCAGGTGTTCACAGTTCAAGTACCAAGACAGGCAATTTATTTTTACACGGGAAAGCAGTGTTAAAATTATTATTTTCATTTTAAATTATGTAGTAACTTTTTTTTTGTCAACCAGGAGGATAGTATAGCTGGTGTAAAATGGAAGTGTGAGTGCATAATATATGTGAAACCACCCATTTATACACAAGTGTCCCATACAGTACAGCCACACCCCTTGCAAATATAATGAAAGCACATAGATGGATGTCATGTAAGGTACATCATATACACTTACTAACTGAAGTCATTATTCTGAATTTTTTTTAAAATGAAAAGTGAGCAATGATTAGCAATGATCAGCTATGCTTAGCAGGTTTAAGCATTGCTTAGACGTGAATCCGAAGCAACAGGTAGCTCAGCTAAGCGGATTTGCTTACTGCTTAGCAGACCTTAACATTTTCAAAATGGTCCAATGACAGAAAAGGGCAGGAACATCATCTTATTTAAATGGCACAGGCGGGAATACAACCAGAATCTGTTAGAGTTTATCTGTGCAGGTACTATGGCTGGCATAGCTAATGGAGCATGCTTTCGGGGGCAGCACTGGAGCATTCAGGAGTTCAGGGTCATGTCTGGATTCCTTGTAGAAAACCATGATGAGAGACTGCTGCAGGGCCAGTACCAGGGCTCACAGTACAAAGCAGAGGCCTGTGACCATCTCGCATGTGATCTCACCAGTGTTTCTGGCATCCCCCAGAGTGGTAAGCAGGTATGGCACCACTATATGCATGGGCACAAAATGATATAGTAGTGAGTAAGTATCACTATTAAGTAGTTTGTAGCAAATACTAGCCTGATAATGTGATAGACAGGTATGCATAATGTTTGTTTTTTCTCCCCTACACCTGCAGCAGAGAGGGCTAGTAATGTTGAAGTCCATGCCGACAGACTGCTGAGGCTGTGCCTACAGGCTGGTGAGTAATAATATATGTATACTGTGCAAATAGCTAAGAAAGATTACATTGTTTACTGCTAGTAGATATACTATTACTGTGTTAATAATAAATAAACAAGTTTGTCAGACTAATATTGATGTGTAATAAAGATCACTACCAAAAACTGTTGTATTTACTCTGGCATGTTGTAGACATATAGAATGTATACAGGCTCTGGACAGCAAATATGGCTGTGGCAGCATACATTAACCAAGGTTATTCTGTGAACCAGCTGTTAAACAAATCTGTAGATGGTGGAGCTGTAAAACAAGATATAAATGAAATGTGAAATATATACCGCACTAAGTGCTGAAACCTGAATAGTAATGTGTAAAGTATCAAAGTGTGTTCCATGCAGCATTGCCTTGTGTTAACTTTTGCTTTCCAGATTGTAGTAATCCAAAGGATTAATGCACAGTACAATAACTATCTGTCATGCATGCATCACAGGATTACAAGTTCTGACTGTTTAACCAAGAGAATATTAGGCAGAAACCAGTGAAACAAGAAACAGCTGTTCCCCCATAGCTCAGTGTGATGAGAAATTGCTTAATTGTTAATTTTCCACACCCGGACATGGTTCAAATCCAGAGAGTGGTACGAAGATGTGTGCATATCTACATGCAAGGAATCAGGAATAAATGTAAAAACAATCAGGTAGTGTTAACAGATATTTTCTCCACAGGTTTTACAGGTAAGGAAATGGTAGTAGCTGTATAAAGGGTACACTAATAAACTGTGTACAACTGTTGCACCACATGCCTCCAAATGACAGCAGGATAGGTGCATACAACATGCACTCTTCACGATATATGTCTCTCAAGTGTCATGCTGTCATGGCTAGTGGTCATTGCTGCCAATAATCCTGGACACAGATAGCAAACCAGTTGAAGTATGCCAGTAGCACACTCACATAGCAGCAGTTCAGGGTACCCCTTCTGTGCCAGATATGTTCATAGGTTCATAGGTAGGTTCATATGTAGGTACTAGGCTATCGGCCCAATGGCCTACGTAAGCCTAGCCAACAAGGTTCCCTGGCTTACGCCACCCAAGAAAGTTATTTTCCTGTGCCACTATCGAGCAGAGTCATAGAATTAATCCCCGGGGTGTATTTCCTAAAGGTTCATAGGTAGGTACTAATAGGTTCATAGGTGGGTACTATAGGTTCATAGGTAGGTAACCCTGACATGTAAGAGTCTCCTCTAGTCAAGTACCCAGAGTTGTCAGAGTTTGCCCATACCATTCCAAGCTGACAGTTTAATAGGTATGTTTGTGCTACAGAAGCTATGGGCCATAGGCAGATGTAAAGTGAGGGCAGACCCATAGAGTACTGAGCAGTACTGATGTGGAAAATAGAAACATAAACAGTTGTTAATGGACTTTTTGTCTCTCCCCCACCCCTCATCTGGATCAATACTATAATTCATATACTATGGGTATGTTGTTCTCCAAACCTAATGTTGGGACTTGTGTTCTATTATTGTTCATATATTTGATTGGTTGCATGTTAACATACCTTATTCAAATACCAGTGTTGGTGGCCTGTTGCGGTCAATGTTACTGGCATGCTGTTATGATCCATACTGTTATTCCATTTATGCATGTGTTTTTTTTGTTATGCAACTGTTTTAAATCTGTTTTATGGGGTTAATTGTAACACTCACGCATGCTGTTATAACTAATCTTGAAATGTGTTGTTTTTGACTAACCAACATATTTTTTAAAACCTCAACACCATAGCACATTTGGGAAGGCAGATCCCAGCAGATTCCCATGTCCTGCCTCATCTGGCCATGGCACTGGGCCACAGCACATCTGGGACCCAACCTGGGACTTCCTCATCCGTTGGTCCTGCACCACCTTTGGGTGGAACCACTTTCCCTGGGAGCAGGCATGGACAGGAGCCTGTCATCCGCAGTCAGTTCCAGAGTTTGGTGCGCAGCACCATCTGAGCAGAGTTGGGTGGGCACCTGCTCCAGATTAAGGGCCACCTGATGCACCTCCCCAGCACAGCCACCTTCGGGCCCGTGAAGGAGCAGTGGTGACTGTCCATAGGTGGAGACCTCAGTCCCACTGTATTCATTTGGGGACTCATGGACTTTGGATTCCCAGCCATCCTCCCTGTCAAAGGTGTTTACCCCCTCATGTGTTATATACTACCCCTGTCTGCTGTCTTGTCTTGTCTGTCTGCAAATGCAACATATCTTACTCAACCTATCTCTCCAAAGTACCTACAGCCCTTCCCCAACATCCCACTCTCACCTTAAAAAAAAGGGCATGTGTCCTGCAAAAAAAAAAAAAAAAAAAAAACATTGCCCCATACATAGCTCTACATTTTTCCCCATGTACACTGAAACTAATCAATCAACCCACAGATTATTATGCAAATGTCTGTTGCCAACACTCCTCCCTGTGGGGTGTGAGGCTGTAAATTCCAAATTCTACACATTATTCACAGCTGTTGCTGCAGAAGAAATGTAGAGCTATGGTCCTTTCTTACACTAATCCTGCAGATCCTTAGCTGCTTTTCTTAATGTTTTACCCCCTGCTTGCCCCATTTCACCACTTTCCTATCACCCTTTTTTCTTTTCTTTAAAGAAAATTAGCGCGGGTGTATGCAGGAGTAAGTGGTGCTAAGCGAAGCTAACAGGGCTTAACCATCTGTTAGCATCACTTAGCTTCACGCAAAACCATGCAAACCCACTTACAGCTGCTTAAAAGTACCTTAATCACTTTGTCTCCATCAGCCCTTGTTATGCCCAGCAACAAAATAATCAGCCCTGCCAAGTCTCGAACCCAGGATATTGTGCACTACAATCACAGCAACATACAACTACACCATCTGAGCTGTGGGAATCTACATATCATTCATCCTGGTTATTTAACATTAATGAAAAAAGTCATTACTTCCAAGTCTGGAACCCAGGACTCTGTGCACTACATTGTTTTTACAAACATATCATGCACAACAGTCATTCAACATAAGGGAATCTCTATACCATCTGAGCTGTAAAACTTGTATTGTTTTTACAAACATATCATGCACAACAGTCATTCAACATAAGGGGGAATTATATATCCGCAGTACATTTATATATATATATATATATATATATATATATATATATATATATATATATATATATATATATATATATATATATATATATATATATATATATATATATATATATATATATATATATATATATATATATATATATATATATATATATATATATATATATATATATATATATATATATATATATATATATATATATATATATATATAGATAATCAACCTCTGACTGCAACACATCTGCAAAAAGCCTGACAAACTGGGGGGATAAAGGGCAAACAATAGTGACATCTTTGAAATATGGCTGTCATACGTGTAGAAGTCTGCTAGAGTGGCATGGTTTCTTTAACATATACTTCCAGATAGATTCCAGGTCTGAAACACAAATGAATGTCATTATTTACTGATATCAATGCTCACATTATCCCAGTGATTTCTCAGAAACCCATAACTATTATGGGCAACAGACCAAACATATGAGCCACACATCTGGATAGTTTCTAGACATCTGGACAGTGGAGAAGTATGACTGCAGTCATGTAACAGAATGAAAAAACCCATGACAGCTGCCAACCATGTCACCCAGCACCTTCTGAATCACAGTAAGACCAACACGACATTAACCCAAATCAGCTCTGGGCAATTACCCATTTATAGCTAAATATATCATGCACTACAGGGATGGAAGTGTAGGGAAAAGCAGATAGTGGTGCGAAAATGTCCACCCACAACCATCTGCACCACAGTCACATCAACATACCTGTATCCCAAATGAACTCTAGAGTAGAATGACTGTTTGAACGGACATATCCTTATTGCCAGTCACACACTACACCAACATATACTGGCCCAACTTACAGTGTACTGGGAATCCTGAGGTGTTACAGGACATTTCTCAGTCTGCCCCTACAAACATACACATGTGATAGAACACCCAGCAGATGTAGTAGCATGCACAGTCAGATAGAAAAAGGATCTATGACACTTACATCTGCTACTTTCCATACTCAGCCCAACAAACATCTACACACAACACTGCTACACAATCTTGGCAGTCTTTCACAATGGCCAGACATACATAACTCTCATATGTACAGATTTCCACATAATGTCCATGGTGTGAGACCATATTCATGGCCACTGGCACAGACCACTTCCAGGAGTGTGCTAAGTCACTGGTATTATACCTTGAGTGCAGTAACTAAATAATGATATCACATACCTCTGACCCTCTTACTGCAAGACATCTGGACAAAGTATGACGTGCGTGGGGGACAGGGGGCCAGAAAGAGGGACATATCTCACATAATGGTGTTACAAACAGAAACAGTTGCCAGTGTCACAGGCTTTGTTGTAACATAACATCCCTGAAGGATATGATCTCTGAAACACCAGTGGATGTCAACAGTTACTGACTACAATCCTCATATTATCCTACTGATTCCATAAAAACAGACCTTGTCTGAGGAATAGATCAAACATAACAGGCAAACCTCTGGGCAGTCTGTGGACATCAGGACAGTTGAGAGGTATGTCAGAGACATAACACTGTCAGACGTCAAGTCACATAGAAAATGCATGTCCAGATTAACCCTGTTAATCTAGCAACCCTATATGTGTATAACAGCACTACTGACGTACAATCTGTACCCAATTCTGGAGCTTTGGCCCCAATGTTGTTGGGCTGTCTCCACATGTCCTGTCCTGAGAGGTAATTCCCACCTACTGTCTGTGAAGCTGTAGCCCCCACACCTCCATAATGTCCTCCACACAGGCAAGGAAAAGAGGCAAGGCCCACATGAAGGCCGTAATTATAGCACTGTGTTGCTATGGCATTGGCAAATGGAAAGACAACACAGCTGGTCTGGATGCAAATAGCAAGTGGGAGACACTGACTGGTGCACAAGCCATCACCTGTTTATGAGCAGTACCTACAAAAGGCAAGCTGCTGCCTATGCAACACAGGTCTCAACCCATCTACACAAAGACAGACTGTGACTACACAAACCTAACCATTTGCATTGTTGTGAGGAAACTCTTGAGCACTATAACAGGTATGTCAATCAAGTAAGCTTGTAATGGAATGCAGAAGGGGTATGCAATGATGTCAAATGGGACATTAAACACTAGGCTGCAACAAGACCTGCTGGACTCACATGCTGCTATCCTGCATCTACGGCCATTCCCATTTGCCCTGTCTGCACTGACATGGAGCACATCTCTGGCCCCTGAGTCACCCCAGCAAAGGCCAGCTCATGTATTACTACTAATGAAGTCTCTGTTGCCTAATACTGAGTGTGTCACTAGTAGGCCAGCAACCTGGGATGTTGTAATTATTCATATGTCACCTGTGAATGCTACTCTGATACACATGCTTGTCTTACAAATGTAAGAGATGTGTATAGGGTATGTGCATACTACACAACAGGTGCAGAAGTGAGTGTTGAACTGTATGTGTTATACTGAGCCCATACCTGACAGCTGTCAAGAGGTTTGCAGACTGACCACATGTCTGCCTCATATTTGTAGTCAATGCCTCAGACAGTTGTGTATTGTCTGGAACATCACTGGCAACACAGTAAAGACTGAAGTCATGACATATTAGCATGCATTTGATTGTCAGATGTCATATCCTGCAGAGTAGACCTGTAAATGCAACACCGTCTTTGCTGGCAACTAAGTGTGTTTCAGACAGATTCATAAAGTGACACTATTTACTGGTCTTTGCCCACCACTGATGTGTGCCTTTGTGCAGATGTCTTGCTCTAGCAGGAGCTAGGTGTCATCATGAAACATATGTCAATGCAAGTGTACCTTGTCCTGTAGGATGACGGCATTTGTGCAGTCACTGACACCTGCTTTGTAGCTGTGGAGAGTACACCAGTCTTGCCAGGTCACTCATCCCATTATACATTTAGACCCCAAATGGAGGCCTGCAAAGCCACAGGAAGTGGAGTTTCGAACATCAGCATACACATACACACCTCCAGGCTGGCCAAACAGTAGGACACATGGGTGACATCCCAAGTGCAGTTAACAGTTGACAAAACACCTACTCAAATCATAGCTAGCTACAGGCCTCCAACCATGACTATGGACACCCACCACACCTATTGGGACTTGCTGCTGGGTGACTTCAAATACCCAACCATCGTGCATGACTATGCCACCTGAACATGAATGCACATAGATTCCTTGGCTTTTTCAGTGGCAATGCAGTGGATCAGCCAGTCAACACTCCTACAGCAGGTGGAAATATCCTGTACCTGATCCTAACCAACATGAGTAGCTACTGTAGCACTCCTACAGTGCCATCCTCCTTGGTAATATCTGACTACATAGCCATCACTGCTCAGGTCACCATCTCCCCTGCCCCCCATTTACAGTGTCAAACAGAATGAACTGTACACAAATGATTATAAATCTGCTCAGAGCAGGTAGGAGTAGTTGCACAGCCAATGTCCCATTTGTTGGAACTAGCAGTAGTGTCAGGGCCCACACCACAATATTATGTGGGCACTTACATAGATGTATGGACTCAGCAATACCTGACAGGACAGCATCATCTCCCTCAAGGTAGGCTAAACTCCTGTGGTGGACAGCAGCAATAGATAAATACCATAAAAGGTGGAAACAATTGCTGAACGGGCCGAGAAGGAACAGGTGCCTCATTGGAAGCAATGTCACCTTGGTCTGCACAAGCCAATAAGGGCATAGGTGATGTACACTAAGGCTGTCTTTGGGTGCAAATTTGACACAGCCACCAAGGCAAATCACTAGGCCTTCCACACATGTGTTTGCAATTCCAGAGGCAACACACAAATCTGCTCTACAGTGGTGGTCAATAACACCACATACACATATGGCATAGATATAGGCAACTGGCTGCAGACAGATCAAGTGTAAACATCACCCCCTGTCCCTCCATTGGTACACATGTGCATGTACAGCACCTGTCCCCCTCCCCTCATCATCAGGAAGCAGGTTCGTAATGTGCTCTCAAAGACAACACACATAGGTCTCCATAGGCCTGACATCATTCCTGGCTGCATCCTACATTAACACAGGCATGGGCTCTCAGATCCATTTTGCACTGTAGTCAACCATAGCAGGAGCACCAATGTCATCCCATCTGCACAGAGGATAGCCACTGTTATCCCTATACACAAAGGTAGGCCAGTCCACTGACCCAGACAACATTATGCACATCAGCCTAACTAGCCTGGTCTGCAAGGGCATGGAAGGCAGTATCAAGGACATTATGAACAGGGACATTGGCAACATCAAAATGCCTGGGCCCACACACCTTGGTATTGTGAAAGGAAGACAAGGCCTGTTAAACCTGGTCAACCTCTCTGAAGTGATCAACAAACACAGGGACAAAAAGAAGATGGTGAACAATTCCTACCTTCATCTAGCTCAATCATCTCACACTAATCCCCAGGCAGACAGGATACATATGCCTACACAGCTTGGCATCAACCTGTAGGTTACCAGATGGGTAGCTAACTGGCCCAATGACAGTACCCACTCAGTCAAAGTAGTGGAATCCACCTCTAGTAGTAGATTCATCCACAACAGTGTACCCCAAGGATCTGTCTGGGGGCCTCTACTGTTTGAGATATATGTATCTGAGGTGCAGGACAAGAGCAGCGGTCTGTGGCTGATCAGGTGTACAGATGCTTGCAAGCTGGCCACTGTCTTATGTTCCCCTACTGATGTGAGCATCTCCCAAAAGGCACTCACTCAATTACTGACTGGTGCAAGAAGCATTGCCGCAAACTGTATACCAGGAGATGCATCATTCCCCTGCTGTGGCAGATGTCATCCTCGCTAAGTACGACAGTAATAATGTACTGAGCATGCAATCAGGTGTGAGGTGACTTGTGCACTGAGGTTGGCAGCAACCTGACAGTTTCCCACTGTGTGGGCCCCATTGTACTGAAGGTCTCTATATGGCCCACCTCACAAATATGGGTATGTCATAGGTAGGTCATAGGTAGATGTAAAGTGAGAGCAGACTCTAGAGTACTGAGCAGTACTGTTGTGAAAATTAGAAGCCTATGCAGTTGTTAATGGTCTTTTCTTCTCTCCCCCCACCCCTCATCTTCATCACTAATTATTATTCATATACTACAGGTATGTTTTTACCAAACCTAATGTTAGGACATGTGTTCCATTATTGTTCATATAGTTAATTGGTTACGTGTTAACATACCTTGTTCAAATGGGTCTATATTAAAATCGTGAAAATGCGATACATCTAACGACTCTTCACCAACGCATAACACCGAATGCACTAAACCTCGAATGGTCAAAACAGCGATTTCTTTCCCTGGGAAAGAAACTGGTAGTACCAAACACACACACACTATTTAAAACATAACTAACTGGGGGGCTTTGCACCCCACACCCCCAACATGGGGGGGTTGTGTCCCCCACACCTCCCTAACTAAATATACCAACTCTGAGACTGCACTATAGTGGGGTAAAGGACAATGATACAGCTCAGTCCAAGCAACTTTTTTCCCTGGGGAAAAAAATCTCTAGCCTGAGCCTTTGCTATTTTCAAACTTTTCTCTTTATGTGCCACTGAAGAGGCACAATGCCTCTTCACAATTTTAATATAGACCTTTCAAATATCATTGTTGGCAGCCTGTTGCCATCATTGTTACTGGCATGCTGTTACAATGCTTACTGTTATTCCAGTTATGCATGTGTTCTGTTTGCTATGCAACTGTTTCACATCTGTTGTTTTGGGTTAATTTGAACACCCATGCATGCTGTTACAACTAATATTGAAATATTTTGTTCACGACCAACCAATATATCTTGGAAAACCTCAACACCATAGCATGTTTGGGAAGGCAGATCCCAGCAGATCCACCTGTCCCACCCCATCTTGCTTTGGCACCAGGCCTCAGCATGTCTGGGACCCACAATGGAACTTCATCTTCTGCTGGCCCTACACCACCTGGGTGCAGGCACGGAGATGAGCTTGTCATCCAAAATCAGTTCTGGGGTATGGTGCACAGTGTCATCCTTTCTGAGTTGGGTGGCCAGCTGTGCTAGATTGAGGGCTGTCTGTTGAACCTTGAAGATTAGGCTGGCCCACCTGTCCAGCCCCCAGCACAGCCACCATCAGGACTGTGGAGGGGCAGTGGTGACTGCCTGTCTGTAGGGATGTCAGTCCCACAGTATCCATATGTTGGGTCATGGGCCTCTGATTCCCAACCACCCTCCCTGTCCAAGGTGCATACCTCCCACATGTGTAATACACCGCCCCTGCCTGCTGTCTTGTCTGTCTCCCTACCCAAGCTACTGCCCCAGACATACCTACAATCCTTCCCCAACATCCCACTCTCACCTTAACAAAAATAAAGGGCATCTATGCCAAAAAAAAATATCGCCCCATACATAGCTGTCTGTTTCACACACGTGTCCACTGGAAACATGTAATCTGGTCCAATTGGCTTGATAACACATTTCTGTTGTCCTCACCCCTCTCTCTGGGGTTTTACAGGTCAAATTCACCTCCAAATTCTATACAAAAATACCCAACTTCTGCTGTATAAGAAATGGACAGCTATGGACCTTCCCTACACCCATCCTGCACATCCCTAGCTACCTTTCATATTGTTTTTCCCTCTGCGTGCCCCTTTTAAACCACTTTCCTATCACCCCTTTTTCTTTTCTTTTAAAGGAATTAGTGCAGGTGTAAGCAGGAGTAAGTGGTAGTAAGCAAGTTTGCGTGATGCTAAGTGAAGCAAAAACGGATTAAGCATCTGTACTGTTAACCATATCTTAGCATCGCTTAGCGTTGAGCAAACCCATGCAAACCCACTTAAAGCCACTTAAAACTGCTTTAATCACTCTGTCTCCATCAGCCACTGTTCTGCTAGCAACAAAATAATCAGCACTGCCAAATTTCAAACCCAGGACCCTATACACTATAGTCAGAACAATGTACCACTACACCATTTGAGCTGTAAGAATTTCTGATACTTTTTGAAACATATCATGCAGTAGAGTCATTCAACAGTAGGGAAAAAGCTCTGTGGAATCACCCAGGTGATATATACATATACATATATATATATATATATATATATATATATATATATATACATATATATATATATATATATATATATATATATATATATATATATATATATATATATATATATATATATATATATATATATATATATATATATATATATATATATATATATATATATATATATATATATATATATATATATATATATATATATATATATATATATATATATATATATATATATACATATATATATATATATATATATATATATATATATATATATATATATATATATATATATATATATATATATATATATATATATATATATATATATATATATATATATATATATATATATATATATATATATATATATATATATATTAAAAAATATATATATATATATATATATATGTGTGTGTGTGTGTGTGTGTGTGTGTATATATATATATATATATATATATATATATATATATATATATATATATATATATATATATATATATATATATATATATATATATATATATATATATATATATATATATATATATATATATATATATATATATATATATATATATATATATATATATATATATATATATATATATATATATATATACACACACATAACATCTAGTGCAGTCATACTTCTGAACCATACCTCTCAACCTCTTAGTGCAAGATATCTGGCAAAGGCTGTCAAAATGGGGGGACAATGGGCCAAAACTCTGGACGTATTTTAAATATTGCTATTATAAATGTAGAAAGTTGCTAGGGTAACAGGGTTTGTTTCAGCCTACATTTTCTGAAGGATATGAGGTCTGAAACTGAAATGTATGTCATCATTTACTGACAGAAATACTCAGATCATCACAATGATTTACCAGAGAAATACAAATAATTTGCGGAACAGACCAAAATTATGAGCAATAAACCTGGACATTCTGAAACAATCCAGCCAGTCAACAGCTTTGCTCAGAACCGCTTAGTGCAACTAATCTGGACCAAGCCTGACAAAATGGAGAGAAAAAGCCATGAAATTAGGGACATATCTGAAATAATTGAGTAGATAAGCTTAGACAGTTGCTGCAGTAACACTGTCTGTTCTAACATATCTTGACTGAAATAGCACAAGTGCAAGACTCAGTTGCTTCTCATTATTTACTGACTTAAATCCTCACATCATCCCACTGATTTGTCAGAAATACACAACACTTATGGGGACCAGACCAAAGATATGAGCCAGACAACTGGACATCTTACGCATATCTGGACATAACATAACATTAAGGAAACTATACTGAGCTGCTAAGCATATTACCAAGCACTGTCCACATTACAGTTAGACTGACACAACACTACACCACATCAACTATGGGGAATTACACAAGCATTTGCAAATATATCAAGCACTACAGGGATGCAGCAGTAGTGAAAAACAGACACCGGTGTGAAAGTGCATACCCACAACCAATTTCACCACAGTCACAGTGACATACTGTTAAGCCAAATGAACACTATAGAGTATAACAACTGCTTAAACAAAAATATCATGTTTGCCACTGACACATTACTCCTACATGTAGTGGCCCAAGTCAGAGTGTAGTAGGAATCCTGAGGTGGTATGGGACATGTCTCAGTCTGCCTCTACAAACATATACAGCCGATAGACCACCAGAAACTGGAGCAGCATGTGCAGTCAGATAGAAAGGAGCCATGACACTTACATTTACTCCCCTCCATACACAGCCCAACTAACATTTACACACTACACTGCTACACAATCCTGACAGTCTGTTAACAATCCCCAGACATACACAGACCTCTCAACTGTACAGATTCCCACAGAATGTCCAGGCTTTGTCCTCATAGATATGGCCTCTTCCTCATAACATCTGGCATTCTGCTACATCACTGGGATGATATCAGGAATGAAGGCACTAAATACTGATATACCATAACTATCAACTTCTTACTGCCTGACATCTGGACAATGCCTGACATAATTGGGAGATAGAGGCCCAAAAACACGGGCATACTTGAAATATTGCTGTTATAAACTGAAAAAGTTGCTGGTGTTACAGGGTTTGTTGTAACATATCTCTTCTGAGAGATATGAAATCAGAAACAAATGGATGTTAGCATTTATTGACTGCAATCCCCAGAGTATGCCAAGGACAACAACTGTCTGAGGAACAGATCAAACATAAGAGTCAAACCTCTGGCCATTCTGCGGATATCCCTACAGTTGAGAGTTATGTCAACCACATAACACTGTCAGACTTAAATTCACACATAAAATCCATGTCCACACAAACCCTGTTAAACTAGCATTAATCCAATTATATAACAGCAATACTTACATCCTGTCCCTAAGTCTGGAACCTTGTCCCCCATTTTGTTGGGCTGTCTCCACATTTGTTGTTGTAAGAGGTATTTCCAACTAACCTCTGTGATGTTGTCCACACACCTCCATGATGTCCACCTCACAGGCAAGGAAAAGGGGCAATGCCCACATGAAGTACTGAAATATAGGCATGTGTGGCCATGCCATTGGCTACAGGAATAACAACACAGCTGTTCTGCATGCAATTAGCAAGTGGGGGACACCTATTGGTGCACAGGCCATCACCTGCTCATGAGCATTAACTATAAAAGGCAAACTGCTGCCTATGCAAAACAGATCGATACCTCTACATGTGTAGACAGAAAGAGAGAGAGAGAGGGAGACATACAGACAGAAACAGAAACAGACACCAACAATACTTGGAAAAAAAGTATGTCAAACAAGTAAGCATGTAGTGGAATGCAGTAGGGGGTATGCAATAATGGGAAGTAGGATGTTAAACAAATATGTCTCACCAAGACTTGCTGTACGGATATATTGCTGATCAGCACCTATGACCATAGCATCTGGGTCTGTATGCAGTTACATACCTCACAGCTCTGGCCCCTGAGTCACCCCAGGAAAGGACGGCTCACATATGACTACTATTGGAGTGTCTGTTGAATAATACTGACTGTGACGCTACCAGGCCAGCTAGTGGGATATCGTAAATATCCATATGTTACTTGTGAATGCAACTATAATACATATGTTTGTCTCACAAATCTAAGAGACCTATCCAGGGTATGTGCATAGTAAACTCCTGTCGCAGACATGTCTGTTGAAATGCATGTGATATACTGAGCTCATACCATTCAACTGTCTAGTGTTATGCACACTGACCATATGTGTGCCTCATATTTGTAGTCATTTACTTACAGAGTTGTGTTATGTCTGGCAAATCTGTGAAGACTGACATTAGAACATAATAGCATACATGAGTGTTGGACATCCTCCAAGGTATTTCTGTGAATGCAAAGCCTACTGTGCTATCAAGTGACTTAAGTGTGTTACAGAAATATTAATACAGTGTCACTAATTTTGAGCCATTGCCCCCATTTATGTGTATCATCCTCCAGATGTCCTGCTCTAACAGGTTGAGAGGTATGACTGAGCAGCAAGAGTGTAAATACAGTGTGCCATACTGACATAGAACAGACATGTATATCAGGTATTACCTGTGCACATGTATGTATGAGTAGGTGTAGCTGGAAGCCTCAAACCAACAGACATGAGATGCAAAACATCAGGTAAATAAGCTGTACGTGTTGTACACATGCAATCTTAGTTTCTGTGCATATAACAGACATGCATTTCTGCAGCTACTGGTTGTTGCATTGCCCTGACACAGACATGGGTACTAGAATAAGCATGATTATCAGTTGAAAATGCAGAGGTGTCCAACTGTGTTATGGCGTTGTGTCCATGCCTTCTACAAACAACTATGTGATCATCTACATAGCTGTATGGACTCAGAAATACCTGACTCATAAAACCTGCCTCCACCAAGGTAGAGTAATCCCTTTGCTGGACAGCAGCAACACACAAACCACATAATCAGTCACTGTACTGGCTGTACAGGGCCAAGTAGGAGCAGGAACCAACTTGAAAGCAAGTCAACCTGTGTCTGAACAAGCATATAAGGTCACAGGTGAATTACTGTAAGGCTAACTATGAGTATGAATTGGACACATCCACCAAGGCCAATCACAAGGCCGCCTTCACATATGTCTTCAATCTCATAAGCAACAACCCAACCCACCCTGTACTGGTGGTCAATCACACTACATACACACACAGCATATCTATAGCCAACCCGCTGCAAACAGGTTAAGGGAAACCATCACCCTCCAGTCCCACCATCAGTATAGGTGGATATGCACACTACCTGCACCTCTCCCCTCATCATCATGGAACAGGTCCATAATGCCTAATCAAAGGCAAAAAAAGTAAGTCTCCATGGGACCTGATAACATCCCTGTCTGCATCCTACATGAACTCTGGCATATGCTCCCAACTTCATTACACACTGTACACAAGCAAGGCCTGAGCACCATTGACATCCCATCTGCAAGGAAGACGGCCACTGTCATCCCTCTATACAAAGGTGAATGATGAATGGTGGATTATGCAATTTACTGGCCCTCATTGGGGGGAATATGACACATCAGCATCAGGAGTGCAATGCAAGCTCATACTGTGCTGATAGATGACAGGGGTATGATGTGCTCATAAGTGGTGGCTAATGCTAGTCAATGTTGATATGTCAGTTATGTAAATAACATTGACTGATGTATGAGGTCCTGTGATGTGTTTCCCTGTTTATGTCTTCCAGGTGAAATGCAGCATGCAAGACAGCCAACATACACTGCAGCTGAAACTGCGGCCATAACTGATATGACAATCCAGCACCATGGAGTGATTTTTGGCTGTAGCCAACAGACTCTGTGGGAGTGGACCACCCTGTGGGATGAGCTTGTCCACAGAGTAAACAACCTGTGCCACCATGAATGCACATATGATCAGGTCAGGCATCAGGCAACTGACCTGATATGCCATGCCCGGCAAGGGTCTGCTGCCATAGCCAGGGACCGTACCACCATAGATGAGGGACCCGCTATGCAGGCCCCATTTATACCAATGGAGGACCTCCTTGCCAACCTTGGGGCAGCCTCCACATGCCAGCAAAGTCAAAACACACAAGTAATGGAGGTGGGTGGCACCCAGACAACAGGTGAGGAGTGTCCAGGTAAGGGCCCACTGCACATCAGTGGAATACTGTAGTAGTCATATTGGCTTCTGTAAGGTAACGATGGATAAGTCAAGTCAAACTGCATTTGTGGGTGGGGTTTTGTAATGCACACAAGTGCACATCTATGGTGAAGGACAGCAAATTGTGTAGTATCAGAGCTTGTAGTGTATATGTGCAGCAAAGTAGGATTCATCTTGCACCAATGTCACATGTGAGTCTACTGACAATACCTCTCCCCCATAATTACATAGGTACCTCTGGTCTGGATGTGGGACAGCACCTTGAAGCCGGTGAGTATGGTATTGTCCTGTTGTGGCTCACCAATACCCCAGGGAGGTTAAGGTCATGCATTTTACCATGCACACAACTGTTACTCTTAGCCATATTGAGATATGTGCTTGTTCACTTGTGGTGGGGTTAACTGCACTGCATAAAACTGGCCATCACAGGGGCCTCTTTGCAGGAGATGTAACATATCTGTAGGTCAGTCCAGGAAATCTGGACAAAGACTGACAAAATTGTGGGACAAAGGGCCAAACCTAGGGACATATTTTAAGGCAGAAATGCACTCAACCAGCACAACACAACACTAATCACGAGACACGTAACTCTTCTAAACAGTGTGCCACTCAACCAAAGCACCTGAGGCAAAACAGCATGCCCAATACACTAGTCATAGGTAACTCGATAGTGAGGCACAATGATGTCCCACTCACAAGGTTGAATAAGGAGAAAGTAACAGTCAGCTGCCTGTCAGGTGCCAGGATCCTCCACATAACACACACACTCAGGTCCCTTAACAACAGGTACAAATATGACTCTGTCATTGTACATGCGGGTGTGAATGACCTGAGACGTACCTCCCTGGACTACATGAATAGAGACATGGAGGAGCTCTCAGCTTATGTAGCCCAGGCAGGTATGAACCTAGCCCTGAGCAGCATCCTGCCATCACCCAGAAGGATACCACAGTATAAGCAGAAAATTATTGATTTCAACAATAGGCTAAGTTTCTGGTGTCATTCTAAAGGGATCCAGTGTCTGCCTGGGATGACATGATTGACAGACCTCAAAGCTTTGCCAGTGATGGCCTGCATCTGTCACCCCTGGGGTTCTGGATACTGGCCAAGGCTCTTGCCACCCCTATATTGCCTTTTTTAGGCAGTGTTCCAAAGACCAAATTACCACCGTAACAGCTACAAACAAATGCAATCTGAGAGTCATGCTGCTCCGCGCTAGAAGTCTAAATCTCAAAATGCACTCGCTCAAAGTACTCCTTAAAATGGAGAACATTGACATTTGTGCTGTAACAGAGACCTGGTTCAAGGCAGCAGAAAGCACTCCTGCACTACCAGGCTACAACTCATTCCACACCTTTCAGCCCCAGAACTTGGACCGAAGCTCCAAAGGTGGTGATGTTTCCATATTCATAAAGGATGCGCACACCTCCAGACTGGTAGCCCAACATAACGCATCTGAGATACTTCAGGAGCAGCTAACGTTGGGTAAGACAGTGATTCAGGTCATAACCTGCTATAGGTCCCCAACCATGTCCCAAGACTCACACTCCACATTCCTAAGCACCCTGGAGAATATTAGGGTCCAACCTAACACTCTCATACTGGGCGACTTCAAATACCCCTCCATTAACTGGGAAAACTACTCATGTACCAATACACTTGCCCAATGCTTTCTGAAATTCATTAATTCCATTGCTCTGGACCAACTTGTTCTTACCCCCACTAGAAGTAGCAATATCCTTGACCTGGTCATTACTAACATGAGCAACCATTGCTCTACACCAATAGTCAACTCCTCCCTGGTTAGATCCGACCACAAGCTAATCACTTTGGAGATCCACATCTCTCCCACCCCCCCAACAAAGGTAACCGCCATGAAAAACCTTCTCCAAAGCTAACTTTGGGCTCCTAAAAACAGAGGTGGCTAACTTCACGGCACCCATGCAAATGGAGAATAGTTGTGTGACCTCCATATCATACATCAATGCACTGTATGAACACGTACACAAATGCATGGATCTCGCCATACCAATAGAACTAAGATGCTCTCCTCAAAAAAAAGGAAGCCAATCTGTTGGTCCCCTGCCATAAACAAACTCTACAACAGGAGGAGGAAACTGATGTGGAATAAGGTGAAGTCCCAAGACTGGAAAAAACTCACTTATCAGCCTCAGCAAAAGGTTGAGTTCCCTCATCAAATCCTCTAAAGCTAGCTATGAAAACTAAATTGCAGCAGATAGTAAAGACAACCACAAGGCCTTCTATAGTTATGTAAAGAATCTCCATGGCAATACCCAGATTTACTATGAGCTACTGCACAATGGTATCTCCTATACTAAGCCAACAGGTATTGCAAATATACTGGTGAACAGATTCAGTGCTAACTGTACCCCTCCCCCCAAAGGACCAGTCACAATACCAGCAGATTTCCAGGCACCCAGTATTACTGCTGCACAGGTTAAAACAGCACTGCCCAGGGCCAAGAATACAGCTTCTATGGAACCTAACAGTATCCCTGGCTGTATTCTACATGAACTACAGAGTGAACTGGCACCTCACCTGTGTGCCCTGTTCAATCACAGCCTCACCAGAGGCTTTGCCCTTACCGAATGATGCACTGCTACAGTCATCCCTCTCCACAATGGAGGAGTGACTACAGACCCTGGGAACTATCACCCCATTAGCCTGATGAGTCTGATATGCAGAGCTATTGAACGCATCATCATGGACCTAATAAACAAGGATATAGGGAATCTCCAAACTCTGGATCCTACACAGTTTGGTTTTGTGATGGGTAGATCATGCCTGCACAACTTGATTGACTTGTTTGAGTCAGTCACCAGAGCTGTGGATGAAGGTAAAGTGATTCATACAGCCTACCTTGATTTGGCCAAGGCCTTTGATACCATTCCTCACTCAGGAATCATAGAAAAACTTACTAAGCTAGGCATTAACCCCTATATCACTAGGTGGGTTGCAAACTGGCTCACAGATAGAACCCACAGTGCGAAAGTAGCTGACTCCAAGTCAGACTGCTGACCAGTCACGAGTGGAGTCCCACAGGGTACAGTCCTGGGTCCTCTCCTGTTTGGTATCTGCTTCTCTGAAGACCATGACAACGCAAAGGGACTCTGGCTGAGAAAGTTAGAAGATGATTGCAAGTTGGGAGCTATTATTAACTCCCCAAGTGATGCTGACATCCTACAGAAAGCCCTCAATGAGACCAACGACTGGTGTCAGAACCATGGCCTTAAACTCAATGCTACAAAATGTGTCTTCATCCCCTTTGGGAAAAACCCAGCTCCCTTGAATTACCACATGGATGGTAGTCCACTGAACACAGAAGGCATTATAAGAGATCTGGGAACACAGGTTGACAGTAATCTCTCTTTTGACCACCATGTTGCCACTGTGGTCAGAAAGTCCTTCTATGTGGCACATCTCATTACTAAGGGTTTTGCATCCAGGAAGATAGAGATAATTGTCTTCCTCTACTCTTCCCTCATTAGGCCAATCATCGAGTATGCCCCATTTGGCATGTACCTCACTAGACACTTGCAACAACTGGAGAGGCCATAAAAGTACCTCACAAAGAGGATCCTAGGCCTTAAATACTTGTCCTATATGTAAAGACTCAAAAAACAACTATTCTCTGTCTCATGTCGTCTACTTAGAGGCGATTTCTGCTTGACTTACAAAGCCATGTCTGACTCAGCTTTATTAGAAATGCTACATCTAAAGAAATCCCAATCCCTCCACACCACATGCTCCAGAGACCTTAACCTCATTACCACAATCAACAGAACATGCTGGTGGAACAGGTTCATAACCCAGAGACTGTCCATGCTATGGAATAGACTTCCCATACATGTCAAGCAGAGTACCTTACTGGCCCTCTTCAAGATAAATCTTGATGAGTGGATGGGAAATAGAAAATTCACCCCAGGGATCACTCCAGTGGCTCTACTTGGCAGAGACACTAGGAGCTAAGGTTGGGTGGCATGATGCCTAGTAATCCTATGGGCTAGGCTTGTAAAGAATCAGGACCATTAGCCTAGTACACACCTATGAACCTAGAAGTACTCTTATACAGTTCATATAAAAAGTGTACACACCCCTGTCAAAATGCCCAGTATTTGTGATATACAAACATGAGACCACAATAAAACATTTCACAACTCTTCCCACCTTTAATGTGAAATATAACCTGTACAATCCAATTGACTTACAATACCATTACATAGTTGTTGCACATGGCACAGGGCTTATAGGGCTGAAGAGTGTCTACAGACACCTCTACATTAGATGTGAACAGTGGGCTTTATAAAGTGGACCTTGGAACGTGTACTGGGAGTAACATGGCCTAAAATTGTAAACCATGGTCACACAATGGATACAGTTCTCACTCAAACACACACAGGATACTGTTCTTACAGAGACACACACACACACACACACACACACACACACACACACACACACACACACACACACACACACACACACACACACACTTGCCAGGAGTGAGATTAAAACCCCTACCTATTTAGTTATTGCTGCTACAGTGTTATGCATTTATCACACATGCCACAAACCTTACAGGGTAAAGAATGTCCCAAGGTAATTCTAAGGTGAACAGCAACAGCAGGCCTTGGAAAATTATGGCAATGAGAGGTGTATTGGGTGAGAAATGACTGAAAATACATTAACCTACAGTTATACACACTTACAAACACAAATACACTCATACACACATTTGCCAGGACCGAGATTAACAGCCCTGCCTATCTTGTTAGTCAGTCCATACTGTTACATAGTTTCTGCATGCAGCACAAGGCTTATTGGGCTGAAGAGTGTCATGTCTGACTCAGCTTGTTGATACCTCTACGGTTGATGATGACAGCAGGCTTTGTAAAGTGGACCTTGGGATGTGTACTGGGAGTACCATAGCCTAAAAATGTAAAACCCACCCCCAATGGATATAGTTCTCACTCAAACACATACACAAGATACAGTTCTCATACACACACACACACACACACACACACACACACACACACACACACACTTGTCAGGACAGATTAGAACCCTTACCTGTCTAGTTATTGCTACTACAATTATGCATTTATTGATTGTGCCATGGAGCTTATAGGGTGAAAGATGTCCCACGGTTCTTCTAAGGTGAACAACATCACAAGCCATTGTAAAGTATGGAAATGGGCAGTGTACTGGGAGAGTGAGGCCTCAAAATGATGTATGCTACAAATATGCATACACACACACAAACACACACACACACAAACACTCACATTTGCCAGGACTCAGATTAGAAACCATACCTATCTAGTTATTGGTACTAAAGTGTTATTCAGGTATCACACACACCACAGGGCTTGTAGGGTGAAGAGTGTCCCAAGGTACCTGTTAAATGAATAACATCACCAGCCGTTGTGATGTGTAGCAATGGGGGGTGTACGGGGTGAGAAGGGCCTCAAACTAATGTCACATACATGTTTACATACTCACAAACACTTTTATACACACTGATGCACACACACACATATGCCAGTACTGAGATCCATAGGCTTAGTGGTTCATAGGTGTGTACTGGGTGAATGGCCATTGAGCATTTACAAGCCTAGCCCATAGGATTACCCTGGCATCGTGCCACCTAACATTACTCCCCAGTGTGTCTATCAAGTATAGCCATTGGAGTGATCCCCAGGGTGAGATTTCAATTCCCCACCCACTCATCCACATTTCTCTTGCACAGGGCCAGTGAGGACTTCTGCTTGACAGGTATGTGAAGTCTATTCCATAGTATGGGTAGTCTCTAGGTTATAAGCCTGTCCCTCCAGCATGTTCTGCTGATTGTGGAAATGTGGTTGAAGTCCTTGGGGCATGTGGTGGAGATGGATTGGATTTCTTTAGATGTAGTATGCCTAACAGAGCTGGATCAGACATGGATTTGTAAGTCAAGCAGAGATCACCTCTAAGTAGCCAATATGAGACAGAGAATACTTGGCATTATTGGAGTCTATCCATATAGGACAAGTGTTTAAGGCCTAGGATCTTCTTTGTGAGCTTCTTTTGCAGCCTCTCTAGGTGTTGCAGGTGTCTAGTGAGGTACATGCCAAATGGGCCATTGTACTCGATGATTGGCCTAATGAGAGAAGAGTAGAGGGGGACTATGACCTCTTTCTGCCTGGATGCAACACCCTTAATAATGAGATATGCCACACAGAAGGACTTTCTGACCACAGTGGCACTGCAATGATCAAAAGAGAGATCACTGTCAACCTGTGTTCCCAGTTCTCTTATAATGACTTCTGTGTTCAATGGACTAACATCGATGTGGTGATTCATGGGAACCAAATTGTTCCTGAAAGGGATGGTGACACATTTTCTGGCATTGCGCTTAAGTCCAGGTTTCTGACAACAGTTGTAGGTCTCAGTGATGTCTTTCTGCAGGATGTCAACATCACTTTTTGGAGGTTATAATAGCACCCATCTTGCAGTTGTCTGCAAAGATTGTCAGCCAGAGTCCCTTTGTGTTGGGCTGTACTTCAGAAGCATAGATAGCGAACATGAGGGGACCCAGGACCAGACCCTGTGGTTCTCCACTCATGACTGGTCGGCAGTCTGACATGGAGTCCACTGCTTTTACATTGTGGGTTCTATCTGTGAGCCAATTTCAAACCACCTAGTGATATAGGGGTTGATGCCTAGTTGAGTGTGTTTGTCTATGATTCCTGAGTGGGGAATGGTATCTAAGGATTAGAAGCCCCACCTATCTTATTTATTCCATACTGTTACATAGTTATTTCACGTGGCACAGAGCTTATAGGGCTGCAGAGTGTCTACAGCTACCACTACAGTGTATGGCAACAGTGAGCTTGTAAAGTAGACATTGGGATGTGTACTGGGTGGACCACAACAAAAAATTGCAAAACCTACCCCCCAATGGATATGGTTCCCAAGCAAACATACACAGGATACTATTCTCATACACACACTTGCCAGGACTGAGAATAGAACCCTACCTGTCTAGTTATTGCTACTACAGTGTTATGCATTTAGCACATGCCACAGAGCTTATAGGGTATACAGTGCCTCAGGGTACTTCTAGGGTAAAGAACATCACCAGCCCTTGTAATGTATGGCAATGGAAGATGTACTGGGTGAGAAAGGCCATGAAATGCTTTGACCTACAGATATACACACTTATAAACACAAATACACTCACACCCACAGAGTTTAGAACCCCTACCTAATTAGTTATTTGTACTGTAGTGTTATGCAGTTATCGCATGCACCACAGAGCTTATAGGGCTGAGGGTTGCCCACAGGTACTTCTAAGGTGACTGACATCAGCAGGACTGCTAAAGTAGGGCAATGGAAAGTGTACTGGTTGTGAATGGGCTCAAAATCTTTAACCTACAAACACACACATGTTTATATTTGCCAGGACTGAGATTAGAACCCGTACCTAACTAGTTATTTGTACTATAGTGTTATGCAGTTATCACACATGCCATAGAGCATATAGGGTTGAGGGCTGCCCACAGGTAATTCTAAGGTGACTGACATTAGCAGGACAGCTAATGTAGGGCAATGGCAAGTGTACTGGGTGTGAATGGGTTCAAAATGTGTAACCTACAAACACACACACACACTTTTACATTTGCCAGGACTGAGATTAGCACCTCTACCTAACAAGTTATTTGTACTATAGTGTTAGGCAGTTGTTGCACACACAACAGAGCTTATAGGGCTAAGGCCAGTCCAAAGGTACTTCTATGGTGAATGACATCAGCAGATCTTGTGAAGTAAAGCAATGGGAAATGTACTGGGTGGGAAAGGACTAAAACACTTATTCTTACCTGGGTGGGAAAGGACTAAAACATTTATTTCACCCCCCCCCCACACAACCACACTTACATACGCCAGGACTGTGATTAGAGCACCTATAAATCTAGTTATAGTATTATAGTGTTATACTGTTATCACACAAGCTATAGAGCTTACAAGACTGAAGTCTGTCCAAAGGTACTTCTAAGGTGGATGACATCAGCAAATCTTGTAAAGTAGGGCAATGGGAAGTGTACTGGGTGGGTAAGGCATCATAATAATGAGACCTACAGACACACACACACACACACACACACACACACACACACACACACACACACACACACACACACACAGGTAGGTTATGTGATATTACAACTCCCACCTCAGTAACATCAGACAATGAATCTCATCTTCATGCTGGCATGTGCCTGTGGTCACAAGTGGTATGCAACTGTCTGCAGGAGGACATCACTCTCTGCCATTCAGGGTATCCCTGTGTATGACTCACTCTGTGTGTGTGTGTGTGTGTGTGTGTGTGTGTGTCTCCCTGTGTATCTCACTCTATCACTGTCTGTCTCTCTCTTCCCCATGTCTATGTGTGTGTATGCTTGACATATTGTAATATGTTGCATATATATATATATATATATATATATATATATATATGTGTGTGTGTGTGTTTGTGTGTGTGTGTGTGTGTGTGTGTGTGTGTGTGTGTGTGTGTATCACATGCAACAGATGCAAAAATACCACATATGGGCCACCTACTGCTGGCTGTGGGTAATCCTGTCTGATGGGTGTGTGTGGAGACAGTTAGGTGTACATAGCTGTGTGTATGCAAAGACATCTGCAAAATACAGATATACATAGTCCATTGTGGTTTCAGACATGGCCCTTATTTCTCTTAGTGTAGGAGCATGCCCAGTATGACCTTCTATAGTAAGTGTGGGAATTAATTGCAGGAATAGTAGTAACTTCAGTCCGGGAATTGTGTGCTACAGCCATACCTTGCAACCTGTTTGTGCAGGATATCAGGAGATAGGCTGCCAATATGGGGAAACAATGGCGCAGACATAGGGGGATACTGTCACTACTGCTCTTATTAATGTATGAGTTACTTGAGTTACAGGATTTGTTTTAGCAGACATTTTCTGACTTATGTAATGTTTGACACTGTAATGTATTGTGTCATTACCTACTGACAGATATCATCTGATCATCACAATTATTTACCAGAGAAATTCAAGATGGATGTGGACAGACCAATATTATGAGACAAATGCTAGACATTCTTGCACAATCCAGCCAGTTGGGAGGTGTAGCTACAACTGATTGACTGCTGAACCTTTGCAAAAGGTCCAGCACCTTGGTGATATACTGGCTGGTGATCTCCTGGTTGTGCAGTATTCGTCTTACCTGGAAGGTCATATCCTGGTGTGGCCATATCACTAAACTATAGAGATTCTCACAGATTATCCAGATTCATGCCTCATATATCTGGTCAGTTTCCCTTAACATTGTGGTTTTCTAGCAAGTTTGTTGCAAAACACTCAAGGTTGCAGTCAGGGAATAATGACTAAACATTAGAGTTTCAGACTTCACACCCTTCATGGCATCCATGCTGCTACAGACCTTCTCTGTTATTCTATCCCCTTTCTAACATTGAGAGCATTATTTCAAAAATGTCCCTATATTTGGGCCTTTATTCCCCAATTATGTATGGCTTTGTCCAGATTTCTTGCTCTACAAGGATGAGAGGTATGCTACTAGCATTTAGCAGCATGGCCTTTCATTTGAATTTTGTTGACTGTGTTATGTTGGTGGTATGGATTCCATGACATTCCCTAAAACGGCACTGTGGGTGAGGCACGGGCCTTTGCCAGAGGCCTGTAGGCCATCTGAGACTGATCCAGGCCATCTGTAGCGAGGCAATGCATTCAGTCTCTCATATGTTCCCAGGCTGCCAGGTAGTGGATCCCCCTGGAGTGACAACGGTAAGTGAGTCAGGTGTTACTGACGATCACTTTCTGTTCATATTGATCCATCACTCTCAGTGACAGCAGGATGCTGCTTACAGCTAGGAACATACCTGCATGGGACACATATTCAGCACGCTGCATCATGTCTGTCTTTCTATAGTCCATGAGGTACTTCTCACATCATTCACACCACCATGGACCAGGCTAGTGTAATACCTGTACCTGTTGTGGGGTGATTTGAGTGCATTTGTGATATGGCAGTTTATGGCACCTGCCAAGCAAGTAATTGTGACTTTCTCCTTATCCTGCCTGGTGTGTGGCACATCTGTGTGTCTCACAGTGGAGTGTTCTATGAGTAATATGTTGTGTGCATGGTAAGGCCTTAGTGTTTGGAGGACCCTAGTGTGCAGTGTATGCAGGTCTGTGGTGTGTACATTTGGGAAGATCTCATGTGTTTTTGCCTCAGAGGTGTCCATTACTTGGGATTTAAATTGTTGTGGACCTCCACTTAAGTGGGTGTGTGTTGTGTATTTGCAGGTGATGCTTACTGACTCCATACAATGCAGGGCACCTGTGTTAATGCAAAATGTGTTCTGGTGTGCATATTCTCCATTTGTCTGGCCAGTGGTTCCCCTCCCCCTTCTGTGCATCTCTTTATCCTTCTGTAGTTCAGTTACAGGCTTTGCTCACAGTGGCTGCTGTTATGTATTTGTAATTCTGGTGTGAGCATGGTAAATGCCATAACATCACACACAAGGTTAATGGACGACACACCTCTGAACATACCTAATTGGCAGGTAGTCTATCATTGCACCACTACATCTGCCGGGGTCCTCAGACAGTTTGTGTTACTATGTTATTATGCGACTATATGTTGGCCTAGCTGTCATAGGTTCATAGGTTCATAGGTGTGTACTAGGGTAATGACCCTGAAGCCTTTACAAGCCTAGCCCATAGGATTACCCTGGCATCATGCCACCCGACCTAGTTTTCAGTGCCTCTGTCGAGTAGAGGCACTGGAGTGATCCCCAGGGTTAAATTTATATTTCACATCCACTCATCAAGATTTCTCTTGAAGAGGGTCAGTGAGGTGCTCTGTTTGACATGTATGGGAAATCTATTCCATAGCATGGGCAGTCTCTGGGTTACTGAGTCTGACATCTGGACAGACCCATGTATGACAGTCAGATGAAGGCCCACACATGGGGACAGGGTGTTGATACTTTTCTGCCATACATAGACAGTTGGGGGACCAGTTTGTTACTTGCTTGCTTTCTGTTATGGGTGTGACATCTGCTTCTCCACTGTCTCTCATTGATGTTTTGACATGACCTTTTCTTGTTTTGCAGACACTTTGCAGGCGAATGCAATGTTAGGACAAGCAGAACCGATATACAAGGCATACTTGTGCTTCTTCTGTGACAACCTGCCATTCCAGGGTTATATGGCTGTTGGCTGGTGACATGTTGTCAATGCTGACACAGTGAGGTGGCAGCCTTTTATGACCTGCCAGTACACTTCCCTTCAGGTACCTGCTGTGCTAGGCACCATACCACTCTACGTATGAGAGACAGACATCTGGACAAATCCATAAGTGATTGGCAGACAAAGGCCTAAATATAGGGACTATTTTAATTATTGGCCTTACAAACCTAGAAGGGTGATACAATAACAGATGTTGCTTTAGCATGCATTTTCTATAGGGTGTGAGGTCTGAGACGCTACAATCCATCATTATTTTCTGACTTTAGATTTTCGTGGTTTGCCAATGATTTGCCACACAAAGTACAGTTGTGTACACTTCCCATAAATGTAGATGTTCGAGTGTATTCACTGTTGCAGTCATCACATTTAGGTTATCCCTGCCAGGGTAGCCCTTGGCTGGCCTGAAAGCCAGAGGCTTAGTATTTCTGTGTCAGTTGCTGTCACTTGAAGACTGACGTCAGGTCATCAGTAGTATAAAGTAAGACAGCCATTACATCAGTTTTTCTTGCCCTAACTTGGCAGGAGCCCCCAAAGTAGGAGGCCAAGTTTTGGTGGAGAACCCCACCAGTGGAAAATAAATACCAATATGTCCCTTGTAAGGAAAGAAAAAGAATAAAGGGGGATGAAGGGAGGGAAACCAGGACTGCAACAGTGAATACACTTGAACATCTACATTTATGGTAAGTGTACACAACTGTACTATGTTTTTTGTGTTTCACTGTTGCAGTCATCACATTTGGGTAGATTCCCAAAGCTGAGGAAATGGCTGGAGGCAGTCCAGGAAACTAAGGGCTGGCTAGGATTCCCTGCAAGACTGGAGAGGCAAACCCTGCCCTGGATTTGGAGAAGAGAGGCAGGTGGTAATGCTTGGTAAAAGTGTGAACAGATGTCCAAGTGGCAGCCTCAAGAATGTCCTTGGTGGGGGCTCTTCTTAGGAAAGCTGCAGAGGTGGAGGCTGCTCTGGTGGAGTGTGTCCTGACCACTTAGGGGGAGGCTTTCCATGCTGTTTGAAGCAGAAATGGATGCAGTGTGCTATCCATTTGGAAATGGTTTGCTTGGAGATGGCTTTGCCTTCTGCCCCTGTAACGAAGCTAACCAGCAATTGGTCAGACTTTCTGAAGGATTTAGTCCTGTCCAGATAAAATCTGAGCTGTCCGTGCACATCTAGAGAGTGAAGAATCCTTTCCCCCTTGTTCTGAGGATTAGGAAGAAGAGGTGGGCAGATGAATGGATTGGTTGAGAGCCACACTGGACACCAACTTGGGCATGAAGAATGGGTTAGTTCTGAGGGATACCCTGTCTGCATGGAAGATGATGATGGGTTCCACAGCCATGAGTGCTTGCAGCTCAGAGACTCTTCTGGCTGAAGTGATTGCCAGAAGGAATGCTGTCTTCCAGGAGAGAAATTTAGCTCTGCAGAAGGAGCTGGTTTGAAAGGGGGCAGGGTGAGCTTTTCTAAGACAAAGTTAAGGTCCCAAGCTGGCATTGGTACCCTTCTTGGGTTTCTCAAGTTTTAGCTCCTCTGAGGAACTGTTTGATCAAAGGGTGTGAGAAAAGGAGCTGCTCAGTGGAAAAATGAGCAGAAATAGCAGAGGTGTGATTTTTTTATAGAGGAGAAAGAGAGACCACTGTGTAGCAGGTCAGCTAAGTAATCCAGGATGAGAGGGATGAAGGGCTGTATTGGCTCCCTTAGCCTGGATCCAGGTGCAGAACCTTTTTCCATTAATCTGCATAAGACTTTCTGGTGCTAGGGCATCTGACCTCATGGATAACATCCAAACCTGCTTACTTAGAATGGCAGATTAGTTTGGGGTTAGAGAATAAGCCAAGCTGCTAAATTGAGTGACTGCAATTTGGGATGTAAGAATTCCCCTTCCCTCTGGTTCAGGAGGTTTGGAATCTGAGGAAGATGTCATGGAGGCAGTGGGGACAAGCTGCTCAGCAAGGGAGTACCAGTGTTGTTGGGGCCAGTCTGGAGCTATAAGAATGGTCCTTGGTTTTTCCTCCCTTATTTTGAGCAGTACCTTGGGGATGAGATGTAGGGGAGGAAAGGCACAGATTTTTTTTTTGATTGATGTGCAGAGGAATTTCCTGAGGACTCCATTAGCCCTGTATGCACCTGCCATCCAGGAGTGAACTCCAAGCATAGTCTGATGCATCTGTGGTGTGGGTCTGGATGGCAGAGGGTGTGGAGAAGGGCAGTCCCTTGTTGTGGGGGCATGCTGTTGCCCACCAAAGAAATTCTTTCTGAGGCAAGGAAATATAGGGAGAATAGTTTCCAGGTCTTGAGAGTGTTGATACCAAAGGCTTTTTAGGTACCATTGAATTTTCCTCATGTGCAGTCCAGCACATGGAATGAGTAGTATGCAAGATGCCATAAACCCCAAAGCTTGCAGGATCTTCCTTGCAGACAGCTGAGGCCTGGTGGCTAGTTGAGAGAAGCAGATAGTCAGGAAAATTTGCTTCTCTGGTGTAAGGTGTGCCATCTGGGATGCTGTGTTCAGACTTGCTCCCAGGAAGATTATCCTTTGGGTGGGCACCTGTTTGGATTTGCTTTCGTTGATTGTGTATCCTAGGGAGGTTAGTAATGTCTTTACAAAGGCCAGGTGCTCGAGCAACATTTCCTGACTGTCTCCCTGAATAAGGCAGTCATCTAAATATGGGTAAATCTGAATTTTTCTTTGTCTGCAAAAGGCAATGGACAGAGCCAGATATTTTGTAAATTCTCTGGGAGCAGTAGATAAGCCAAAGGGAAGTGCAGAGAACTGAAAGTGTTGTGATCCTGCCCTGAAGCAGAGATATTTCCTCATGATTCCCTGCTAGGAATGTGGAGGTAGGCCTCTTTTAGATCTAGGGTGGCTAACCAAGCGTCCATGGAGAACATGGATAGCAGCTGTTGTAGAGTGAGCATTTTGAATTTTGGGATCACCAGGAAGGTGTTTAGAATAGATAGATTGAGGATGGGGCACCAGGTGTCCTCTTTTCTGGGCACCAGAAAAGTCTGGAGTAGAAGCCTTGGCCTATCTGTTCTGCAGGAATGTGCTCTACTGCTCCCATATAGAGAAGGGAAAGGATTTGCATTTGAGCCTCTGGCCACTAATTTTGTGGTAGATCTGGGAACCATTTTTGGGCTGGAAGGGTATGGACTGAACATTTTTATCCCTGAGACACAATGTTCAGAACCCATTGATCCTTGGTTATGGTGGCTCAGGTGCTTGAGTGAAATGAGAGTTTTCTTCCTAGGGGTAAATGAAGGTGGGCAGAGGGGGAGGAGGAGGTGAGTCATTGTGAGTTCTTACCATAAGGGATAGCTTAGAACTCCCTGGTTTTGAAGTGGAGATAGTCCACGGTTTATATTCTCTGCATTCCCAGGGGCTACTGTCTTGGACGTATGTTCCCATGGGGCCAAGGCTGGGCTGATTTACTCAAAGGAGGAAAGGACCAGTGCTTGGAGGGGCAATGCCTGCTGAACCTAGGGGGCTGGACTTTTAAGAAATCCTTAACTGTTTGCATAGATTTTGCTTTATCTTCCATCTGTTTTAAGACCTCTTCTCCCTTACTGCCAAATAAGTTATCTTTGTGCAAGGGGGCATCAAACAATTTGGATTTGACATGGTCTGGCAGGGGTTGTTCCTTAAGCCATGCATGCTTTCTAATGACAGATCCAGTGACTGCTGCCCTGCAAGAAGCTTTTAGGGTGTCAAAACCACAGTGCAAGATGTGTTTAGTTACTTGGCTTGCAGAAACTCATTACATCCGAGTGACGCCTTCAGGTGCATCTGCAGTTACCTCCTACTGCTCCCCTAGGCATCAAATATTGCTTGTTCATATTTGCATTAATAATTCCAAAACCATGCCCTATACGAGGTATCAGAATATTTTATCTTGAAGCATACATGATGGCAAACACAATTGTAATGATATTTGACCTATGTCAATGAGTATTTATTAGAATTGTAAGGTGGTAACTTTATTTTTTAAAGACTCAAGCCACGCCCACTAGGAGTTAAAGGTGCACAATCAAAAGAGCTGTACTGGAGGGAATCTTATAAATCTTTAGATTCTGCCCAAGGAGGGAAGGAAAACATTTTTTGTTTAAGGAGTTCTAGGGTATGTTGCTGAAATCTCAGCATATGGAACTGACAATTTAGTACCCTAACAGCAAGAGTAGCTGAGGCATATACTTTTTAGCCCATCTGTCCAGTGCTCGGCAATCCCTGTTCGAAGGTGTGAGATTCTTAGCAGAGGTAGCTTTAATACCTTTTGGCCCTTGAGAAATGACCTCAGGGTAAGCAGTTGGATTTTTAAAAAGATATTTGTGTGAGTCAGGGACTCTGTAGTACCTGTCTGGTTTTCTGGGAGCAGGAGGTAGGGCATCAGGAGTCAAGCTGGATTCAAGGAAAACATCATCCACAACATCTAGGACTAGGGGGATGGCCAAGGGTCTGTGCTGCGGGAGATCTAAGAATTCCCTGAGTCTCTTTTTAGACTCAGGGTAGTCCTGACTCTCCCACTGGAAATCCTCCCTTAAAGTATGCAGGGTTTCCCCAAAGGAAAAATCCTCTGGGGGAGAGGCTGAAGGAATGGAGTCCTCTGCATCAGAAACCTCATAAGTGGAGAGGCTGCATGTCTTCATAGTCAGATGCATCTGATTCTTCTGACTCTTGTTCAGACAAAACTACAGGGGACAGATCTCTTTTCCTTTTTGAGGGGGTAGCTTGTGTTCCCCTAATCAGTATGATAAGGTCTTCTGCCATTTTAAGCATTTGAGACTGAGGCAAGGTAGCAGGTGCCTGAGAGTGGGCCATCAGTTTCTTGGGTGTGGTTTGAGCACTGGGCCTAAGAAACTCGGTAGTTTTTGAAAGAATGGTAGTCACGAAAGAAGACGTCGGTTTGTGTCGAGATTCAGTAGTGCGAAGGACTTCCTCAGAAACCGGTGCCTGCTCAGCGACTCCAGACCCATCCAAGGTAGAGACAACTGCAGGATTCTTAGTCGAGGAAAAGTTTTGCGGCATACCAGACTCTGAAAGGGTCTCGTTAACAGTCTGCGAATCAACAGAAGTGGGCATGAGGGGCTGCAAAAGCACCTCACTGAGTACTGGAGGACTGACAACTAGCTTAACGGAAGCATCGTTGGAAGGTTTGGATCTGTGCGGTTTGTCTCAGTCTTTATCTTTATGTTTTTTCAGAAGATCTGCTGTTGGATGGCTTACAAAGCCATATCATAATTCAAAGACTGTAAATGAAAATATCTGGCTACAATAAGAGCCCGATGATGGATAGTTCTGGTATTGAACAAAGCACGGAAGCGACAATGGGGGACATCGTGGTCTGGGCCTAAACAAGTAATTCAGTAACAGTGGAAGTCTCCGTGTAGTATTTGCTTTCCACAGGTGAGACAATTGTTAACTTTTTCCTGACATCATTTAGTGCAAGACAAGAGGATCCCCAATGGGGTACTTAGCTTTAGAAGACTTCAACTTCAATTTGGAAATGAAATTTCAAGTAATGACCGACCGGCACTGATGTGAACTGCTTCTGCTTTGGGTTCCACAGCAAGAAAGACTGATGTAATGGCATTGGCTGCCTTACTTTATACTACTGATGACCTGATGTCAGTCCTCAAGTGACAGCACCAGATGCAGAAATACTAAGCCACTGCTATTCGGGCTGGCCGAGGGCTACCCTGACAGGGATAATCCAAATGTAATGACTGCAACAGTGAAACATGAAGAACATCCACTATTTCATGATAGAGACACCACAAATATGATGTAAACCTCTGTACATTCTGCAAAAGGACTGCACAGTTAGGAGGTATGGTAGGCACTGTGTAGGTTACTCTGACCTGTGTACTGTTCATTTGTGTGGCCTCCTGTCCATGACCTGTCCAGCTTACCGGCAGTAATGGATATTGACATCTGGACAGTGTGTACAACTCCCACTGTAGGTGTGGCTGACATGTGAAATAGTTGGCTCTGTGATTCTTGGAACATGGCCCTGTCTACCACAGTACTGTACCTAGGCCACTAAGACACAACAGCCAGGAGTAAGTGCTGGCCACATTCTGACAGTATTTCCCATGCATATACATAGATCATTGACCCCTGCATATTGTGGACATGCAACAAATTATCATGTTGATTGGGACAGCCCTGGCAATGTGTGCTCTGCTGCTATTACCCTACAAACCTACATGTTACTGCATTTCTATGGCAATATAGGTGTGGGAGGGCACATCTGTCAACAGTACACATTTGCACATACTGTGCTGATATTGGCTTTACATGTTGGTTCCATTTAGCATAGTACTGTGCTCTGTCTTGGAGAATAGAGACATATCACTAGAGGCCATAGGTTAGATTGTAATGGCATATAATTGAGTTTTAGACTTCTTACTCTTCAGTGCCTTACTGCAACTGGAAGGCCTGCTGTGATATCACTGTGTAAGTCTGTAGGGGGTATTTCATCATTGTCGCCATTTGTGGGCCTTTGCCAGACATTCCTTTATGGTTTTCTATGGCTGACTTGCTGAGTAAGTCTGAGGGGTGATTATGGGATCCCCACATTGATATCCATGCGTGTGACCTATGACCCCCCTTAGTTGGCCCCCACATATACTGCAGTGGGATTTGTCACCTTGGATAATACTGCATAGTGTGGGGAAGTCAGTATTGGTCAGACATTTCCTGGTGTCTCACATAGCTGTCAGTTGTCTGCTGCTACTCCAGTAGGCCACCCCATTCCCTTGCACGCATGCAGCAATACCATAGATATGCTACCAGAACATACTGCTCCATTCATTTATTGTTTAAAAGACTGACTTACCTTGTGCCTGCAGCAGTTTTGGGAATGGTGGGTGAGGGCTGACTCTGTCAGATGCACGCAGTATACTGCCTATACAGGGTAAGCTACAGGTAGTGTGATGTGTGTGGCATCCATTTTACTGTGTGTGCGAGTCATAGCAGTGTCAGTCCCTGGGTCCCTACAGTGTCAGTGTGTGTGCTATGCATTGCCTCTTTGCCAAGGTCTGGGCATACTGGGTATGCTTCCATCTGCCTACAGGAGCATGCTCAGGGTCTTCCTCCTCCGAGTCCCTTTGTGCCTGTGGGGACCATGGCAATGGTGGGGGACTGTGTGGCCCTTCCCCATACTGTTCCTGCTGCAGCTGTTTCTGCAGGATCATATTGTGTAGCATGGCACATACTATGAACATGCGTGCACATATGGCTGAAGAGTACTGCAAGGCTCCACCAGATATGTCAAGGCAGAGGAACCATGGCTTGAGCATCCCAAACACATGCTCTGTAATGATCCTGGTTTGTGCGTGTGCCTCATTATGGTGTTCTTGATTGGATGTGTGTGCATTTCTGATGGGTGTCATCATCCACGGCTCTAGTGCATAGCCAGAATCTCCACCAGATGGCCAAATGGGATGTCCCAACTGACAAATGCCTGGTACAGCTGTGATGACTGCCAGATGTGGGAGTTGTGATAGCTTCCAGGGCTGCCAGCACATACATTCATGATAATGCCCTGGGCATTACACATGACCTGGCAGTTGATGGAGGGGAATTCCTTGCGGTTCATGCAGACCCTACCCTGTTCACTGGGTGGTGCTTTGATGTGGATGTGCGTGCAGTATATAGCATCCAGTACCAGCATATATTGCTGGTCGTCTCCTCAAGGGTGTTGGGGAAGTAAATGTGCTCACCGGCATGTGGTAGCATTTCATCCAGGAACTGGTGGAGTGGTTCGAACACTGGGCCTAAGAAACTCGGTTGTTTTTGAAAGAATGGTAGTTACAAAAGAAGACATCGGATGCAGATGCCTGTGAAATCCCCATCATGTCCCCAGTAGGTCTTTGGAAAGTACCTGTAGCTAGTATTCTTAAGGCTACACACACCTTGGTATTGACTGGGATGGGTTCCCCTCTGTTGGTTCTGGGTCTGAATTGAGGCCAACACAGCTCGAAGATTTGCTGGAGTATGTCTCTGTCCACCCTGTAGCACTCTACTATCTCCAGATCATGTAGCTCCTGTTAGGTTACCCTGGGTCTGAACACTCTTCTCCTCTTCCTCCTCAGTTTGGGGTGGTTGTCAGCATTATCTTCTTCAATGCCCTCAGCCTCTAGCACATACTGATAGATCAAAGCAACAGCAGTCCCTAACATTTTTTTGGTTAAAATTCCCCCGCATGTGTACACCAATGGTGCAAGGTGTGTGGGAAATGCAGACCAAAAGATGTTTGGACAGTTTATACTGTTGTGCTGCAGTTGCTGCCTGTATGATTGGCTGGCTATGATACATTCCACCTGCTTGCTATTTTATTTGTACTTGATTGCTTTTATTCTGCTATTTGCCTTTTTTTCCCTTCCCATTTCCACCCGTTTTAAGCCCTGAGGTGTGCCACTTAAACCCGTTGCCCAAATGTAAACAGTCCTGCTATTTCGGGGTTTTTTTTCTTTGTTTGTTTTGTTTTAGACCCAGTGTGCACCGCACAAACCAGTTTAGCTAAAGTAAACACTTTGAAGCAAAAATGGCCCTCCCCTGGACACGAGCATGCTCTACATTTCATGGAATAAGTTGATACAGCCTGTGACACACCCACTTGCTTAGCTGTGCTTAGCTAAGTTCGACTGGGAGGCATGAAGCTCTAATGTGTTTACACCAAACATGACACACCCCCTTTTCATGTCAGCTGCTTCTCCTGCTTACACCACTGCCTTCTAGCTCCTACACAGTTCGGTACAGTTTGGCACTTGTCTCCTTTTTGTGATTCAGTAAATTTCCCTCATTAGCATACCCCACTGCCTTAGTCCCTAGCTACTGCATTACACCAGAGCTTTTCCCCTTAGCAACCACTGTTTCCTGCTCTTGTTTTATTTTGCATGCCATAGACTATAATAGCAATATGCAGATTTCACTTAAAATTGCCTTTTCACATTTTTTTTTTTATTTTCAAGCGGATCCCATTTGCACTCCACTGCATATGCTTAAATGGCCGAGATCGGCCAAAAAAAAAAAACTTTGATTTTTATAATTTTGCAACACTTTTCCATGCCAGTGGCCATATATTTGGCCATTGGCATGCCAAAGTATTATAATACATGCTTTTCTTTGAGCTGTCATGCCTCCATTCTGATTTTTGCAGAAATAATACATTTCTGCAAGCTACACTATTCTGCCACTGATGCCTACCTGCTAATTGACCTCATTTGCATATTTTTCACTAGCAAATGAGGTCATTAACATAATCCAGTCATGTCTGTGGCAGAACAGTGTTAGCAGGCTCGTGCACATCTCCAGGCTTGTTTACTGGATCACTCTATGGCCATATTCTGTGCAGGAGCTGCTACACTATTCCTGCACAGAAAAAAGCTTTATTGAATCCTGGGGATCGTATATTATCATCGCTATGTTTGTCCATATAGAATTTTGCTAAACCTAGTTCTCTTCCTTCTGTGCATGTCATATTTAGCTATGTTTGTAGAAATTTCCAGATGTAGTTTGCACATTTTTTTGATGGGTGAGGGTGGCTTTACTGTATAAAATGTAAATGTAATAAGAATCATTGGTGGAATGTGAGAAATGTGAGAAAACAACTGAAGTATTTACAGAATTTGAAGAAGTCATGTAAAGAGACTTATTACTAGACAATTGCAGAGAATCAGCACTGGCTCCATTATGACCAAGTCATGAAAATGCCTGAAAATTGAAAGAAAACTCCAAATATGAAAGAGAAAGGCTACCATTTAGATACAGAGGATTATGATTGGGTCTCCTACATGAATTTCTTGTCATCTATGTCTCAAACACATAATATTACATTACAGTCAGAGATCCAACCATTATTTTTTGTGGTGCATGGAAACGTATCTGCTCCATATACTTAGTTTCACAAAAGTAAGATAAAGAAAAAAATGAGACCTGTTGTGTCAGTTTTGAGAGCTGGTAAGGTAGAGGGGAAATGCTTGACTTCCTTCTGTATTCCTGTCTAAGAGAAGCAATTTGATTAGAAATACTGACTGTAATACATCAGACAGCTGCTGTTTACTGGCTGGTGCTGTCAGCATTTTATCTTAACTGCACCCTTCTACACGTTGTTAAGGTTGAGTCTTGCATTACAGTAGTGCTGAATAAAGAAGTGTAGTCATGGCATTCCATGCATTACAAACTTATTAATATCAGTTGATAAAGAGTGAAAAGCTATTGCGCATATTGCAAGCAACCTATCTATGTATTTATATACATCATTTATGTAATATTTTAGTATGTAACTTAAAACATTACAAAGACATGCATCTGGATTGTTTCTTCCCAGCCCTCCACTGAAAATTGTCTTCATTCCAAGTTGGACTTTTCCGGTAAACACATGTTAAATAAATAAAAATAAAATTAAAAAAAGTAATAGATTCAGGCATTGTACCCAGTGTATCAGGTTCAAGACCAGACTGTAGTACTTGGTATAGTGTGAAGCTTGAATTATGCTTTGCATACTAATTAGGGTAATAAAGCATTTTAATTTTACTCCAACCCGCTTTGACATAGTGCTTTGAGACAATGTCAGTGGTATTAGAGACAATACAAATACAACTTTAAGCATCTGAAGAGGAATTTTTTGCCTGTGAGTCTTCTACAATGACTAAATGCTCTTAAAAGTGAGAGGTACATATATTACCACAGATCTTTTATTAGTGATTGGTACTAGAACCAAAACAGCTGTAGGGTGTTTTTTTACATGCCATCTTTTTGTTTAAATCCTTTGATTTATATGCTACTATGCAAGCACTTTTGCTATATATTTCATTTTCCAAATATACTGTTCAATTTTTTGTAAAGTAAACAATGGCCATTCAGTTTGAAGCTGTTGGTATATTTTATTACTGTATAAGGCCAATTACTAAGCTTGTTGCCATATTAATTGTTAGCATCTACTTATTAAACAATGATTGTTTTAGCCATAGCTACCAAATGGCTATATTACTGATAATGTATTTTAACAGTGAACAGTAATTGTGTATTCTGTTCCAGACTACGTTACTGTAAAGATAGGAAAAGGGGTAATGGCACTAGAAAGGAATCATTAGTTCCTATTGGGAAATTATGCGTGCACGTGTGTGTGTCTGTGTGTGTGTGTGTGTGTGTGTGTGTGTGTGTGCGCGCGCGCGCGCGTGTGTGTGTGTGTGTGTGTGTGTGTGTGTGTGTGTGTGTGTGTGTGTGTGTGTGTGTGTGTGTGTGTGTGTGTGTGTGTGTGTTTGTCTGTTTGGGTGTGTTTGAGTAAGAAAATTATCTCAGCATACTTTCAGTTACTCTTGGAAAGATTTCACTCACAAGGATTGGACTGAGAAGATCTGTGAGATCTTGGGAAGCCAATTGTTATACTACAGATACTCAAAGTGAATCTTATCTGACTATGGAAGTGATTCCCATAATTCAAGGTATTAATCTAAATCTAAATCTAAAATACTACTATTCCCACCCTCAAAAACCTTCTCTTATGGTAAAAGTTCCTTCTAAGTCCTTAGCCAAAGCAACTCTCCTATCGAAGTTGTTCCCTTCGCCAAACTACTTGGAGTAACTATAGACAAATACCTCAAGTTCGACATTCACATTCAGCAAAATATAAAGAAAACCCACCATAAACTAGGTATGCTATACAGGAACAACCGCTTCCTCTCCACTTCTACTAGGCATACACTGGCCTCTACTTACCTCCTTCCCTCCTTACTGTATGGTGCCCCTCTACTAACCAACCTATCCTCTTCCATCACTTCCAAAATCGAAAACTGTTATAACAAAATTTCCAAATTTGCCACCAAAGCCAAAAATTCCACTCATCACTGTGTTACCCTCCAATCTCTAAATTGGTTAGACTTCACAAATTACCTGGACTACCTCCAGCTTACTAATATTTAATCCAACCAAATTCCCCGCTCCAAAAAACATCCTTCCCCCTTATACTCCAAATAGAACTCTCAGATCTGAGCACCAAACCTTAATTACTGTCCACAAACCTAAATGTCCTGCTGGACAACTTCTCCTCTCCTTCTCCTTAGGCATGAAATAGAATTCTCTCCCTTCTGCACTAAGGACAATGTCAAGCACATACAACTTCAAAACTCAGCTTTACACCTACCTATCCTCCAAATGGAAATGTAACTGCATTTTCCCTACCCAGATCTTTTTAAGCAAAAGCCCCTGGGAGGGTATCCTCCTGTGTTCCTAAGCTCCTTATAGCTGGCTATATCCTTCTATAGCTAATTCCCATACAATCTATTTTACTATGTAAATACTGTAAATAGCTTTTAACTTTAACTGTGTGAATTTTTGTCATAATGAATCTGTACGTTATAATCCATATGATATATTTTCACTATGGGCAAAACTGCTCATGCATTGTATTGAATTTGATATGTATTTGTACTTGTACTTTTAACTTTTATTTTTACTTGAATGTTATCTTTACTGTAATCTGTATTATGGAGCTTTTCTCCCCAGGCCTCCACTGAAAACAGGCTCATTGGGTCCAGTGGACTTCCACTGTAATCAAACTGGAAATAAATAAATAAATAAATAATACTTTTGTCGTATGCTCTTAGCACCAACGTCTCACTATATATGTTCAACAGTGTAGACTGTGGCACCATATCTCCCAAATGTTATATATTAATTAGGGCTTATTTAGTACAGCTCAATAGACCACACCCCAGCATGACATGACCACTCTGTCAGATGTTACCAGCATTAAAAATTTCTAGTTTCAGTTAACAGATACGATTTCACCATAAGCTAGAGATAAAGATTATTTTTTTAATTACTGAGTGTCAGGATCACACACTGTGGGGGTACCTGGAACTTCAGAGCAGACATGATGGTAGCTTAAATAATTGACAAAAACTACTTTGAGTTTCATTGTATTCTGCATTCTACTTAGCATCATACTGAAAAAAAGATATAAAATACAACCAATACTACAGTTCAACACAGAGATTAATCAGCAAAGAAGGTCTTCCAGCAGTTTAATTAAACCTACTGTCAGATAAAGCAAGCCATAGCACAACAATGCTTCACCTCAGAGCAGTTATTGATACTGGCTATAAACTTTTTATTTCTGTTAAGCTCAGATGCAAGCATTCTATTTACTTTGTAACTAGCTCAGTGGCTGCACAAACCTCTCTTTATCAAATGACAATTGCCACAAACCTAAATTATAGCATGATATCATATTGTTAACGCATGTAACACAGCGATCATTTATTTTAATTTTAGAAAGTCAGACGTGACATGCACCACACTTCACTAATAACAACTTGATCAAAATGCCAACAAACTATTGCTTTTAAAGCAAACACACTAAACAGTGATTGAATTTCACAACGCTTCATTAATCACATGAGCAAAACTTCAATGGACCATTACTCAAAGCAGACAACACTAAACAGAGATTGAACTGCACAGCTAAGAGAATTGTATCTTAAAAAAAAGTTAATTGAATAGGCGGGTATCAGTAGCCACAGCTATAATAAGCATGTGCATTAGTTTACTGATTTTGACTTTATTCATATATTTTATTTTTGTATTTCCTTGCTAACTTACTCATTTACTTGTTTATTTATTTATTAAAGCTGTTGATCAGGATTGTGGACTGATACTTTTACGTTGTGCAAGTTATAAATAAGGGCATGGCATCTAGTTCCAAAAAGGTCATTATCCCACTGTACTCCACCCTTATCAGACCAATCATAGAGTAAAATGCATTCTTTAGTATGTAACTAAGCATATGCACAACTAGACTGACCTCAGAGTTCCCTTACAAAAAGAGTACAAGGTGTAAAAAACCTGCCTTAAATCCCTTTCCTTCTACTTAGTCTCCTATAGATTTCTGAGGGGTGATCTATGCCTGGCTTACAAGGCATTGGAAAACCTCACATTTATGAACCTCCTATGTATTTGTAAGTCAAAGAATACCAGAAATACAAGGTCTAGGGACCTGAATTTTGTCTGTGACTCAAACAGAACATGCTGTAGAGACATTTATGTGTCCCAGAGATTGCCCCTCCTATGGAACAGGCTTCTCATCCATATGAAGCTAAGTTCATCTATTACCCAGTTTAAGCACAACGTAGACCACTGGATGGGGACTAGGAAATTTACACTGGGCCTGGCACCCATGTCCCTTATAGACAGAAGTAGATTATAAACGCTGGTCCTCAATGCCCTGTTTGGATATAGAACATCATTATTCTTTCAGGAAAACTTGGCTAAGCTTAGAAAGCCCCCCCATATTTGAAGTACTTACATAAGGCAAAGGATAACATGGAGGCCACGTATAAAAGCAATCTGTATTTAAAAGGGGGTGGCAAATGTTTCCATTACTTCCTCTGACTGTCATTATGACAGCAGATTATATGCCTGTTCGGACCACATTAGTTGCAAAGACTACCTTATGATACTGCTGGACAAGGGATTTTTCAGTGATTATGTGCCTGTCCACCTCCAGTCCCTCTCTGGCCTCAGACTTGCAATGGTTTGAATGATCATGCCCTAACATACTCCTATATACTCCCAGTAAGTTAGTATGGGTTGTCTGATCCATCTATGTGCTGAAGCCCAATAAGCTACACCATATCCTGCTTGTGAAGGGTAAGTATGCCTCTGCCTGCTTGTTTCAGTCCCCTGATTGGCTGTTGGCAACCTGGGCCATTAGTCAAACCAAGGTTGCTGGCAGTGCAGGGAGCCAGCTAGCCCACTTGCCATGAAGTCCAAAATGATATTTTGCAGAAAAAAAAAAAAAAACAAGTGAGAAATTTAATGCCGCAACATATTTACAAACTGTGCTTTTTTATATATTTCTGCTATGCATAAAGAAGAAGGGAGCTGGTGAGAGAATAGGATGAGAAACAGAGGACTTACTAGGGAAAAAAATACTCTTTGCTAGATTTTTAACACAGTCATTTTTAAAATGCATTAGCTAGATAATACATATTTTATAATTAAATATCACTTTATTCATTTATTTTGATAATATTCCTACAAAAATCAAATTGTATTAATCTCTGTCTTGACTATTACTCATTGCACAGTTCTAAATCCCCATTTCTACTGTTAAGAAACTGGAACACTTTTTTTCTTTGTAATTTGTTTTTATAATTTTTGTTAACATTAATGGAGCTTTTCTCTTCTGGGCTCTGCTTAAAATGGATCTGAGTGCCCAGTTTGACCATCCTGGTAAACAAAAGGCAATAAATAAATAAATAAATAAATAAATAAATGAATACATACATACATGTGTTTAAGGTAAGTAGACTGGACCAGATCAGACTGTACCTGATTAGAAACTGAAAAACTGGCTACAGGAAAAAGAAAGAAATCATGTAGAGATTTGCTAGTACAAAAGTGCAATACAGATACAGATCAGACATTTAAGCACCAATTTAATTACAGATAATTGTAGGCATGGTGTAATTAGGAACATACAAAGACAGACCAGCAGACTGACCCAAATAAATACAACACTGAATATTACTTAATGAACCGTTATAATATATTGCAAAAAGTGGGATTTTAATTGGTGGAAGTTTGGTAAACCCGTGAAATATAAGGGCATTACAAGCTTTTGAGCTCATAAGGATACATTTGTTAACACTCAAGAAAATAGGGTAGGGGCATCAATCTAAAGGGATAGATGGTAAGGGGATGGGCTGTGGGTGCAACGTCTAAAAACAGAGTAATTAGTTAAGGACGGATACTGTTTTACAAATAAGGTTCTGCAGAGAAAAGATAAGATGGTTGTCCTTTGGATGACTAGTAAAATATTAGCTGTGGTAAGACTATGGGTGACATTCACATTCAAAATTTTGTTGTTTTAATCATTCTTTTTTTAATTTGTTACAGCTGACAAAAAGAGCCAACTGTGGTTAGTAGATGGGAATATACTAACATGGGGAACAACTAATTACTTATTCCATATTTATTTACAAAGACACCATATACAGAGTGCTCAGTAGGCAGTCACATACCTACTTTAGTTCCTTGTCTGTCTGCTTGCCTACTATGTATTTCCTTTATATACATATATTATTTTTCTCCGTCCTCACTGCCATCTTACATTTACCTTTCTCAGTCCCTTTGCCTCCTGGCACTCCAGCTTTACCACTACTTATCTCTTGCTTTGTTCCTCTAAGCACACACATTATCCCTACAATTTCCAGGGCTAATCCTGCTTGTCACTCTTTTCTTGGTATCATCTGATTCTACTTTTCTGCCTGTAAAATACATACCACAACAGGATGAAAATTTGTACATAGTATTTTTTTAACCAATTCTTATGGTCGTAATTGTTACATTGTTGTTTCTACTATTTTAGTGTAACTGAGCTGAGCCTTCACGTTTTCTACCCTGGTATTCAAAATGTAAACATTACATGTCCCCTCAAAAAAAAACTTAATGTACCTTATGTTAATCTTATAGGAACTGAAACAGAAACAATACAGCACCTACACAACCAAACTATATAATATTGCTTTATTTTATTCTCTTTTTAATTCCCTTACAAATCACATGCATCTTTATGCTTCCAGAATATAATCTCTCACACTATGTAGTATTGCCTCTATTTTTTCACTGCAATACTGCTATATAGGACAGGTATGGTATTACTCCCAGAAGGCGCATGTGTATTATAAACCTACTATCACTCTCTCCAAATATACTAACTTAGATTCCTACAACAATAGTGAATACATTGGTTTAAAAAATCCATTGACAAGATGGGAGAAACAGAAAAATGCAGGTTCTATAAAAAGAACTTCAAATAGTCACACATCTTACTGCTGGGTATGATACACTCAAGACAGGGAGCCTGCATACTGAAAGGCACAGTAATGAGACATGATGGTTGCATTGGGGATAGTGCAAACACAACAATATAGAAGTTGCTGCGATGCATTGGAACATAAAACACAAAGCATCGTAGATAATTATGAAGTGTATATCACATCGGATCACCTTTAGCAAATAGTTCAAAAATAGATGCAAGAAAACTAGATATAGTAGTCCATGAAAAAAACACAAAAGTAAAATTGATCATTAAAATTGCTAAACTCAGTGATTACAGTGTCTTAAGTACAAAGAGACACAAAATCATAAAATACCAGATTTTGCAGGCAGACATGAGAGCAATGTGGAAGAAAGATACCCAGACAGTTCTAACAGTAATAAGAACAATGAGTCTAATGAAAAAGAATTTACAGTTATACTTAGATATGCTACTAATACATGCAACCCCCATGAATTACAGAAGAAGGCAATCTTGGGCACATTATGGGTGCTTAGAAGAACACATTTTGTTGACATCAAAAACTGAAACAATATTAATTCCATCAACTCAAATCAGACCCTGAATTAAGAATGGAGTCTATTCCCATCATGGTATGAGAAAGCTCACCTGCCCCTTAGGTCTGACAATTCAGTCACTGTATTACAAATAAATACTCCAGATTACACCAAACAAAAATATATATATATTACAGGTCTGTCATTTGGTTACATTTAAATCACTGCTTCATTTAATTACTTTCTAAGCACCTGTTTCTAAACTATACTGGCCCCTAAATAAAAACCCATCCAGAATGCAAACTCACTCATACTGCTAATCACTACCCTTAATATCCTCACAGTTATACAGAAGTCTGATATTTACAATAAACACCACTTCAATGGCATAAACAACCAGCTACTGCCAATAAAGTGCAATCCTTCAGTTCTTAACAAAGAAGCTACTACTCTGCTAAAACGTACTGGCACACCGCTCAAAAATAATATAATTTCTTACAATCTTATACATGAAGTATGCATCAACTACAATTTAAATGCCCTCTCTCCTCCACTAGACACTTTCCATCAATCAGTTAGATGGCTAAACATACCTCAATTGCATGCCCTTACAATGTCAAAAGCAATTAATTATCCATGCATCTCACCTCCGCTATAACATGCTGCATATTTAGCACACTGACAGCTTTAAAAAGAAGTTAGAGCAAATGGACATATTTTTTACAAATGCATCTTTCAGATGTTGCTGCAGTTATGGAGTCATGGATCAAGTCAGACACTGTCTCCCTCCCATCATATTTTTCTGGTTACTGATAGGTCTTCAGTTCTAGACCAGAAAACAGATTCTTTATGAAGAAAAATTAAACTTAATTATAACCTCACAACTAACTCCAGCTCAGACCATGCTGCTAATGTGTCCATTAACTACCACTTTATATAACATTAAAAAGAAAGTCCCTACCCATTACAGTAGCCTACTTTTTTCCACACACTTTTCAAATAAACTTTAGATGGTTAATCTCTTAAATCAAATATTCCACCTTGACTAAACAAAATCTGCTAATGTTGGGAGAGTTTAATTTAACTCTACTCAAGAAAAAATGTACATACCTTTAATGAATAGCTTTCAAACCAGGGCCAAAAACAATTGATAATGGAGCTAGCTAAACCAAATTTATAACCTGGAAAGCATTCACCCCTGGCTCTCTCGGCAACCAATATGTTGACCAAGTAAAAAAAAAAATAATCATGCACCTGTCTTTGACATACTGCTGCTTAATCTTTTCAATAAAGAAGTTCATCAATTCCTTCCACATCTAATCAAGATGTCTTTAAAACCTAAATCAAGCAAACACTACCAAAACTTTCTACCTTTATTATCTAAAATAGAGGCCCTGCATTAAGCACCACTATGATGGTGATAAAGGTGAGAACATCTTTACATTAGTCCTCCTACCATTTCAAAACAGATTCACTCCCCTAAACTCCTGTCTGTGTAAAGCCAAGCAGAGGATGTTGGTTACTAGAGAATTAAGACAGTATTTAAAGCTCAGTGTAGTCTCTGGTCATACTGGACATAACTCAGTAGAATTCAGAAACGGATTCATAACCCTTCAAAGCTTAGCCCAACAATCCACTGGAAGGTGTAAAAATTCGAAGGACAGTAGAATACTGGAATAAACTGTAAAATAACTGGAAATAACTAGAAAGAGGCTGGAATAAATGTCTTTATCGTTTAATTACCCAGAACTGATGAACATGTGCCAGTCTGTCCTTTATGTGTCAAATCTTCTTGTACCTTTCAGAATAAAAGTCTGCATACACTGTAGTTCAGTTAAGAATGTTTTATTATGTACAGTGGAGGTAGATGTCAACAATAACAGAATCAAATCTTACTGTCTCCAATAACAGTGCTGATAAACTGAAACGGACTGAATTATTCATGTCCGTAGCTTCTGCACTCATTATACTCAAAATTATTTCTTTCCTCTTGAATAACATAATTAATATTCTGGAATACTTGGTATTTAACCTGACTTTTGTGCTCACTCTTAAGTGTCTGTACCAAACTTCTGTGGACTGCATTGCCATGACTTTCTTTGTATCAGTGTGAAATAACTAACTAACTAACTAACTAACTAACTAACTAACTAACTAACTAACTAACTAACTAACTAACTAACTAACTAACTAACTAACTAACTTTTGTGTCTCAAGTATCCCTCCTAAATAATATCAAAACACTGTAAATTTCCTACAAGTTCTACACACCTCTTTAACTGTGGCTCGCTCCCACATCTGTTTTTACTTAATGTACTATACATTCTGTTAGCACATTTTATTCTTATCAGCATTCCTGACTGAAGATTATTCATTTGCACTGACACATTCCTTTCTGTTGAAAAACTGAAGATATACATGTGCTTTAATATGACTGCATTTATAGGCCTATGCAAACAGAATACTGTATTTACATCTAATACACTAGATTTATGTTAAATCTAACCTTACAGAAGGCATACAGCCATCTTCAATCAAAAGCAATAATTTACCCGTTTAAACTGAACTAAAAATTCAGAAAATATATATATCAATTCTTGGTGAGGTCCTAAAATAACTCTACATCTGAAATACTTTGACCCTCCAAACGCTTTGTCTTATCACAAGAATTACTTCATAATTTAGTCAACGTATACCAGTAACTTCACCTAGTATGCTTCCAGATGCAACACCAAAACATTTTATCCCTCACATCTTCAGAAACATTGTCATGTGACACAGAAAATCTACCCAGTAACATGCCTGATGACATCTCTTTGGAAACAATGTACATCCCAAGTTTATTAAAGCTTGCTCACAACACATCATCAAATCACTTAAACATATTTGTAATATCTCCCTTTTCAAGATTCCTTCCCCTGATTTCTGGAAAACATAGTTATAAAACTATTCCATAAACAGCAAAGCCAGCTTCCTCTCTGGCTTCTGATCCACTCCTATTCTGCTAGTTTCTGGGTAAACTCTACAGCAACTACCATACATTCAACATGCCGTATACATTAAAATCTTTGGACTACTCAAAATAAACCAGCATGGCTTTTGGTTTGGCAGAAATATATTCACAGTCCCGTGCACATTAACAGAAAGCATCTAAACAAATTTGGGCAAACGCCTTTCTAACAGGGATACATCTATATTTTTAAATTTTACTAAGGCATTCAACCAGTTGCTACAAGCTTCTTTGCTGGATAGTGCAATAGGCACAAAAGCAACTCTATTGTTCTGAAGTTTTCTATCAAACTGAAAAAATGGAGTACTTCTCCCACCTCTTTTACTCCCCCTGTGTATTTTTAACCAAATCTCCAGCATTCTCTACACCAATGACATGTTCTTTTACATATGTGACTCTTCTCCGGAAATCATAAAGGAACTGCTTTAAAGTCAGTATTAACCTACATTAATAGTAAGATATTTATCCTTGACTCTAAGAAAATAAATCCAATAACATTTTGATCCAATCACAAATTAATTATGGTCTCGAATTACTAGCATACTGCAGACCATAACAACCATATCTGGAAACAAATCAAACTTTTAGGATGAGAACATCACTATACATTGATCAAAAATAGCACGATGGCTTGAAATATAATAAAGATCAACCACTAATACTAGACTTTCTGTTGTTTAATAAATATGCCTCATTACCTTACATTTTGGGCAGAGTAAGTATAAGGGGAAATTATATAACTTGTTCTCTAACCATAACTGCATAGCCTGACTGTGGGCAACCACTACTTCTTAAAAGTAGGCCCTAAGGCCTGGGAAGCCTTTCTAACTAGCATAAGAAGCAGGCCACAAACATAATCCTTAATAACCTCAAAAAAATCGTTCACACAGAATCATAAAAAAAAACCCAAACCAATAAAAATGCTACAGATTTCACCTCACACAAGACAGCATTTTATTAGTGAAGTGCTTTCCTCTCCTCCTTCAGTTAGGACTGCATCAGAATTTGTATGTTCTGTTCATTGTGTCTGCCTGCCTGGTACTGGATTCCTATGTGTTAAACTAGTGTCTTGTATGAGGTGAACTCTGTATTGTTTTTCTTCATTCAGACTTAAAGCTTGCCTACATGAATCTTCCAAACCTTTCTTCCCCAGATGTATAGGCTCCCAAATCTATCATAACTCATTAAATATCTTCATTTAAGCTCAATATGTGATACCATAACTCACAACTCCTTATCACTTTGGCTCTCAGCATGCTGTTCCTGGTAGGTCTACACTCATCTCCCTCATATCCTTCTGACTCTTTATGACTGTCTCAGATTTTTATGGAGGTAATCTTCTAGACACTTGCCAATTCATCTGCACTCTTCCTTCTGCACTATCACTTTCTTACTCTCTACAACTCCCAAACAACTAATTCCACAATCGTTCTCATCCCAGAAAAATAAATAATTCATAGAGATAAACCTGTATGTGCAATCAAAATGTCTGCCGTTACTTATTTTAATAGTTCAGCCTAGCTATTTTGTAAATATATGAAAATATATGATTCATCTTTATTTTTATGTTAATTCTCCTGCATTGAAATTATTCCTGCTTCACATACTCATTGCTGTTTTCAATTATTTGTATCTTAGACCTGCAACTACTCTTTCTATCCATTTTAAACATTGTAGCTTTGATTAGATTTGATTATGTCTATTATTTTGGGCTTATCCCCAGGCTGAACATGGACCAGGTGCTTTGGATAAGTGTTCCATCCCTGTTAACAAGCATAAATAAATAAATAAATAAATAACAATGCTGTTCTTGATGGCAGGATTTGTTTCATTGGTTAATAATTATAAAATATGGCATTGAATTCCGTGCAAGCTTTTAATTTTATTATACTGCCTAACTTCATGGACACTAACGGTGTACTGTGATCAAGCAATAACCCCCTAAGCATTTCAACTGAAGTGTAGTTATTTTCCCTGAAATGCTGAAAGAGCCAGTTTATCAGGGACAAGGAAAAGGCACTTGACTAGTACAAAAAAGTATAACCTCCGCCTTTCTTTCTTTCTTTCTTTAGTTCCACAGACTATGGGTGGACATCTGAGTGGTAACTAGGTAATACTTTCATTAAGTTAGTAGAGGACTCATCACCTGTTCAGAAGACCATGTTATCAGCAAAGAAAATGGATGGAATACTTGGTTCATAGGATCATAGGTACGTACTAGGCTAATGGCCCTGAAGCCTTTACAAGCCTAGCCCATAGAAGTGCCCTGGCATCATGCCTCCCGCCTTAGTTCCCAGTGCCTCTATCAAGTTGAACCACTGGAGTGATCCCCAGGGTGAACTTTCTATTTTCCATCCACTCATCAATATTTCTCTTTAAGAGGACCAGTGAGGTGCACTGCTTGACTATGGGAAATCTATTCTAGAGTATGGGCAGTCTCTGGGTTATGAACCTGTCCCTCCAGCATGTTCTGTTGATTGTGGTAATGAGGTTGAGGTCTCTGAAGCATGTGGTGCAGAGGGATTGGGATTTCTTTAGATGTAGCATTTCTAACAGAGCTGGGTCAGACATGGCTTTGTAAGTCAAGCAGAGATCGCCTCTTAGTAGATGATATGAGACAGAGACTAACTGGAGTTTTTTTGAGTCTGTCCATGTACAACATGTGTTTAAGGCCTAGGATCCTCTTCATGAGGTACTTTTATGGCCTTTCCAGCTGTTGCATGTGTCTAGTGAGGTACATGCCAAATGATGTAATGAGATGTGCCACATAGAAGGACTTTCTGACCACAGTGGCAATGTGGTGGTCAAAGGAGATTTTGCTGTCAACCTATGTCTCCAGATCTCTTATAACGCCTTCAGTGTTCAGTGGGCTCCCATCAATGTGGTAATTAGTGGGAAATGAGTTTTTCCCAAAGGGGATGATGATGCATTTTTTGGCATTAAGCTTAAGACCGTGGTTTTGACACCAGTCGGTTGTCTCAGTGAGGTCTTTCTGTAGGATTTCTACATCACTTGGCGAGTTAATAACAGCTCCCAGCTTGCAGTCATCTGTGAACTTGGTCAGCCAGAGTCCCTCCATGTTGGCCTGAACTTCTTAGATGTAGGTGCCAAACAGGAGAGGACCCAGGACCAATTCCTGTGGGACTCCACTCATGACTGGTCGGCAGTCTGGCTTGGAGTCTGCTACTTTCACACTGTGGTTCTATCTGTAATCCAATTTACAACCCACCTAGTGATATAGGGGTTGATGCCTTGAGTTTGGTGAGTTTATCAATAATTCTTGTGTGGGGAATGGTATCAAAGGCCTTGGCCAGATCAATATAAGCTGTATGAACTGCCTTGCCCTCATCCACAGCTCTGGTGACTGACTCAAAGAAGTCAACCAGGTTGAGCAGGCATGATCTACCTTTCACAAAACCAAATTGCGTGGGATCTAGAATTTGGAGATTCCCTATATCCTTGTCAATCATGTCCATGATGATGTGCTCCATAGCCTTTCATATTAGAGTTGTCAGGCTAACAGGGCGATAATTCCCAGGGTCTGTAGTCACTCCCCCTTTATGGAGAGGGATGACTGTAGGAGTGCACCATTTGGTAGAGACAAAGCCTGAGGTGAGGCTGTGACTGAACAGGGCACACTGATGTGGTGCAGTTTACTTTGTAGTTCATGTAGAACACATCAAGGGATATTGTCGGGTCCCATGGAATCTGTATTCTTGGCCTTGGACAATGCAGCTTTAACCTGTGCTGCATTAATGCTGGGTGCCTGGCATTCCTGCGGTATTGTAATTGGTCCTTTGGGAGGGGGAGGCATAAACTTGGCACTGAATCTGTTGGCCAGTATGTTGGCAATATCTGTTGGCTCAGTATAGGAGGTACCATTGTGCAGTAGCTCAGAGCAAACCTGGGTATTGCCATGGAGATTTATGATATGACTACAAAAGGCTTTGTGGTTGCTTTTAGTGTCTGCTGCAATTCTGCCTTCATAGCTGGCTTTAGAGGTTTTAATGAGAGATGTCAACTTTTTGTTGAGGCTCATAAAGGGTTTTTTCCAGTCTTGGGATTTCACCTTTTTCTGCAACAGTTTCTTCCTTCTGTTGTACAGTTTATTAATGGCAGGAGACCAGCAGATTGGCTTCCTTTTTTGGAGGAGAGCATCTTGATTCTGTTGGGTATGGCTAGTTCCATGCATTTATGTACGTGTTTGTACAGTGTATTGGTGCATGATTCGGCAGTCATGCATCTATTTTCCATTGACATGGGTGCCAGACGTTAGCCACCTCTGTTTTTAGGAGCCCAAAGTCAGCTTTGAGAAGTTTTTCATGGTGTTTACCTTTGTGAGGGTGTGTGTGTGAGATGTGGATTTCCATGGTGATTAGTTTGTGGTCAGATCTAACCAGGGAGGAACTGACTATTGATGTAGAGCAATGGTTGCCCATGTTAGTAATAACCAGGTCAAGGATGTTGCTTCCTCTAGTAGGGGTAAGAAGGAGCTGGTCCAGGGCATTGGAATTGATGAATTCCAGGAAGTGTTGGGCCAGTGTACTGGCGCATGAGTAGTTTTGCCAGTTGAAGGAGGGGTAGTTGAAGTCACCTAGTATGAGAGTGTTGGATTGGACCCTAATAGTTTCCAGGGTGCTTAGGAACTTGGATTGAGAGTCTTGGGACATGGTTGGGGACCTATAGCAGGCTATGACCTGAATCGCCGTCTTACCCAATGTTAGTTGTACCTGAATTATCTCTGATGCATTATGCTGGGCTACTAGTCTGGAGGTATGTATATCCTTTATGAATATGGAGACACCACTGCCTTTGGAGCTTCGGTCCATGTTCTGGGACCAAAAGGTGTGGAATGAGTTATAGTCTGGTAGCACAGGGGTGCTTTCTGCTGCTTTAAACCAGGTCTCCGTTACATCACAAATGTCTATGTTCTCCATTTTGAGGAGTGCTTCGAACAAGTGCATCTTGAGATTTAGACTTCTAGCATTGAATAGCATGACCTTCAGATTGCATTTATTGTTTAGCTGTTATGATGGTAATTTGGTCTTTGGAGCATCACCTAAAAAGGGCACTATAGGGGTGGCAAGAGCCTTAGCCAGTATCCGGAAACCCAGGGGTGACAGATGCAGGCCATCTCTGGCAAAGCATCGAGGGCTGTCAGTCATGTCATCCAAAGCAGACAGATACTAAATCCCCTTAGAATGACACCAGAAACTTAGCCAATTGTTGAAGTCAATCATTTTCTGCTTGTACTGCGGTATCATTCTGGGTGACAGTAGGATGCTGCTCAGGACTAGGGTCATACCTGCTTGGGCCACATATTCAGAGAGCTCCATCATATCTTTTTTCATGTAGTCCAGGGAGGTGCATCTCAGGTCATTCACACCCACATGGACAGTGACAGAGTCATACTTGTACTGGTTGTGGAGTTACCTGAGTGCGTGTGTTATGTGTCAGATTCTAGCACTGGATAGACAGCTGACTGTTACCTTCTCCTTATTCAACCTAGTGAGTGGGACATCAGTGTGCCTCACTATCGAGTCACCTATGATTAGTGTATTGGGCAAGCTGCTTTGCCTTAGGGGCTTAGGTTGAGGGGCACACTGTGTATGTGATCTCTGTGTCTTGTGGTTTGTGCTGTGTTGTGGTGGTCAAGTGCATTTCTGCTTTGGAGGTCTCTGTTGTTTGGGTAGATTTCTATTGAGAGCCTCCACAAAGATGGGTGTGTGGTTTGTGTTTTTATGTGAGAGCTATGATGGTGGGTGTTCTGGAGGGCTATGTGTTGCATGTGGTGTGGTGCAGGTGTTGACCTACTCCTCTTGACCAGCTATTCTGGTCTTGGTTTGAGAGTGCATGGCTTCCAATTTGGATATATAAGTGCAACTCTCACAAGTCTGAGTGTTGGGAGGTGAGAGGGTTGTCTGTGTACATGAGGCAGTAGCTGCACTGCCTCAGAATGCCCAAGTTCACCAGGTTAATAGGAGAAAGCACAGGAAACTGACCTTTATACATGCCAGGAGGTACGGTCATTATTACTAAGTACTGGGGCTGTTTCCTTATATATTCATTTTACAGGAAAAATGTCACTCAAGGTGTTTGAGTCTGTATAGAGCACTGTCAAGCACCTGAGGGGAAACTAATATGTAGACCCTGCACATTCAAGGATGAAGTATTTAGGCAGATATTCTGAAGTTAGAAAGAAATTAAGCAGTACTTATTGAAAAATAAAGAATTAGCTTGTCAAGAATGATGAAAAGAGGAGAGTCACATGAATGGCTATTGCCTGGCTACTACTAATGCTGGTCTCAGCACAGTTTCACTCTGTTGGAATACAATACTCCTTTGTTTCATCTCTCACCAGAAGCAAAATGTTAGCACCAACCCCAAGAAGAGAAGCAGACCTTGGCCTGTTTGGTGATCCACAGTCTTGTCCCAGATGATGCAAGGGTCTGCAGGCTTGTAGCGTTTTTCTGGTAGATGCCTCAAATAGCAACCAAACCAGTCAGGTACTTTAAGTACAGACACTCACTCTCCAACCAGAAAGAGTCAGGAATCAATGCACTCTGCTTCTACTCTCACAAGGATCAGAATATAAGCACAGATTCCAAGTTGTCACCTATAAAGCAGTTATTAAGCTTTCAATCAGCAGTCTCCAGGAAATAATGTAACTGCACTCAGTGGCGGCTGGTGACTTCAAATCAAAGGGGGGCTGCAGGAGACAGCTGAATGGGTGGGGTCAATGGGGAGGGGTGTGACAAACTAGAAAGGGGAGGAGCAATGCTCAAAACCACAAAAACTGTAACTTTAATTAAATACGCTGCCCTGGGTGCCAAGCTATCATTATGAGAGTCCAATCAAGACAAAATGAAGTGTAGAAGAAAAAAAAATATTTCAATGCATTGGCTGCATGACAGCTTACTTAATATCTAGATGGAAACAAAAAGGTTGTGAGGCATGAAAAAATAAATTACTTTTTAAATACATTACTGGAATGCCAGTCAAAATCAGGTATAAAAAACAAGCAGCACTCACCTCAAACCACTTCTCCTTGCACTGCAATTCTAATTATAATTTATATTCAGCTTTTTAAAGTACCAAGTAACATGCTGAAAGTAGCAATCTCTGTGATACCCCCACTTGTAAAAATGTTTCTTCTCCAAAAAGGACCTGCTGCCTGAACAACTATCTACTTGTTTCATGGGGAAAACATGATCAAAGTAAAATATGAAAAGCAAACAAGAAACAAGCTCAAGATACATTGCTTAAAGGATTACTGCACAGATTATGGACCACACATGATAGATTGGCATTCTGTTTAGTTTACAGGTAAAGCCTGCAAAGATGACTGCAAGTCTCCAACAAATGTAATGAGCTTCTTAAAATAATGTAATACTGTCCTTTATTACAATTTCAACACCCAAGGCTTATATGTTATCTAGTTATGTAAGTATTCTCTGCATGGCAACAACAGAAAGGCTTTCAATGTTGGCAACTCTTTAACAGTATGCTTATTAATGCAACAGGCACTTTCTGAATAATAATAAGTATACAACAACAGTATAAAAATATGACAGAAATCAGAACATTCTGCAAAATCAAGGACAGATAAAAAGCCACTGTAGTACTTGTGTCTACTCTGCACATTTACACTACATAACTGCTCCTTGCCTTGCTTGGACACATCCATTGTCACTACATGGGGTAGTGGGGTGCAATAAGTATGTCACAATTTGAAATATCTCTGGCTGACTGTGATGGCCCTGAAACATTTGTCATACCTCTCAAACTCAGAGCAAGACATCTGGACAAAGCCATACATAGAAGTGGGACAAAGGCCCAAAAATAAGGACAATTTTTAAATATTGCTCTTATAAACTTAGACTTTTCTGAAGGGTATGAAATCTGAAACTCACATGTCTGTCATTATTTTCTAACTTCAGTCTTTAATGATTTGCCACTAATTTTCCAAAAAAAAAACAATTTTATGAAAAAATGGACCAAAAATGTCATGCAAAAATATAAAATAGCCACACAATACAGCCAGGAACCTGTCAAAGAAGGGACTCTTTTTTTAATATTAGTACTGCTAACTTGAGCAGCTGACAAAATAAAAGACTCTACATGCATTTCTGAAATGAAAGTATTCTATAACTCTGATTATTACAGTTATTTATTAATTGTAAACCTTCCATGTTTTCTTCCAAAATTGCCATTTTGTGGAGGGATTACTGGGGAAAAGCAACATTTTGAGCCAAAATTGGGGACAGTTGAGAGGTTTGGATATGCCTAATTCTATAAAGCAATTTATTTGCACATACCTCTCAACCTGTTAATGCAGGAAATTTGGACAAGGCCAAATATATTGGGGGAACATATAAACAGTACTAAAAATTGCTCTTGTATAAACTGAGGCAGTTGATAGAATACAACAGGTCTTGCTTTAGCATGCATTTTGCTGAAGGTTAAGAAGTCTGAAACTCAGTGTCTGCCATTATTTAGTGACTTAATTCCTAAGTGATTTGCCAGAAAACCACAAATTTCATGAGGAACAAACCAAAAATAAGAAGCAAAAATCTATTCATTCTGTGAAAATCTGGACAGTTGAGAGCTATAGTTCAGCTGGGGCTGTCTTTGAGTTTGCCGCCTTTCCCCCTTACAAAATCATGGTCGAATGGAGCCCCCCCCCACCGCAGCCATTCCAATGAACCATTACTTGGCTATTTCACCCCATTTACCATAAACACCAGTATGCATACTGCTTTACTTCTACAATGATTTGGACTTCATTTGAAAGTTTTATTTTGCATTTTACAGCACAAACATTAAGACATCTGCTAAACAAAGCAATGCAGTCTCACAATGAAAACAGACTTAGCATTAAAACTCCTCTGCCCTTGAAACTCACATTCATTGAAACAGCATTGAAACCCACATTCAAAGAAAATGCATTTTGCCAGTGCCAGATAAAGATTAACTATGGGCTGTTTTCAAATCATAGGCCCCTTGCACATGAAACATACACATGCTATTTGGTACACCTTCCTGATTGTATTAAATTATATTCCTTGTACAATACAGTACAGTTGTTAGATGGTGTTTTAAATGTAAACAATGAAACAAAATGCATGTACCAATAATAACAAAACTGTCCAATTCAAAGCATTTCCATCATAAAAGTCTACTCAAACTTCTACATTCCACCAGTATCAATAAATATGCACAGTCTCTGAAGAAGTAAAAGTCATCTAAATAATTCCACATTAAAGAAATCTGTAACTAACGAAGAGGTTGCTGCTAGCAAACAACTTTATATTTCATTGTTTCATCTACAAATAAAGTGCCTGTTGCCCTTGAGGAATAAATTGCCTATGTTGCATTAAAAATGATAAGCTAGTAATATTGCAATAGGGAATGGATGGCAAACTGATAACAGATTCATAGTTACTAAGTATCTTTGCCAAAAAGGACTGCAGCATCCACCCCTTTACAACACAGTACACTATCAGGAATGCATCTACTTACTGTGGGAGTAGAACCCACAGCCTTCTGCATCAAAAGCAAGTACACTACCTATTGTGCTATTAACAATGTAAGCTGACTTAGCAGAAGCAGCACTAAATTTTGTTCCCCTGCAGCTCTCAGCTTCTTATAAAATCTACTTGACACTCAGCTGTATCTCTGAACTTTACAGCACAAGAAATCTGGAAAAAGCCAAAATTTATGGGGGGGGGGGTGCAAAAGCCCTAAAAACAAGGACACATTTTAAACATTGTATAATGTTGGCAAGTTGCTAGAATAAAATGCTGTGTTACCACCCTACATTTCAC